>NC_051182.1:115312159-115511273 GCF_013339695.2 Rhipicephalus sanguineus | reverse complement strand
TTCAGCTCTTTCCAGATAACAGAAGCAGGACATCCGGTACGCTGCCCATTCAACCGTACGAAAACTTCGTGCGAAACTCGCTTCACTGGGTGCAGAGCTTCCTGATGAAGATAGCTTAGCCATACGTCGAAGTCACCCGTCCGTAATGGGCTGATATGAGTAGTTGTAAAGAGCTCTGAAAAAGACTACAAGGAAAACACTAGCGCGACACAAATGAGGGATGGCTTTCGGTATCGGCCAATGTGTTTATATGTTTGTACCTTCTTTTCAAAGCTTGCAGTCACTGGCTCGTAAAGCTCGCAAAAAAAAGTTGGCAATGATCGTGTTTTGCATCCACATATGTGAGTAATAAACCAAGACCGTAGTAATAAGCCCACAGGCCGATAAAAAAAAAAAGTCCTTGTTGCCCTGCGACCAATGATATGGTGGACGAACTCTATATCCGGACAGGGTAACTTGCAGGGCGCAGTGGGTTCAACGACCGATATCGGTGGTACGACGCTCCTTGAGCACCCAACCATGAAACCGAGAAAGGAACAATAACACCCTTGTTCTATGTTCTGCCGGTTTTCCGATTCCTTGTTTCCGTCACGTAGGTGTTTCGATGGTACGAGATGTATAGAAGACCACACGATTGAATAAGCTAGTAATCGCGGTATTAGTATTTATTATTTGCGGTGAAAAAATATCGAAAAAAGTGTCCAAGAGATACTCGCTGCAAAGGCAGTCAGTACAATTACCGTTCTTCTGTTCAAAGAGCTGCCGCATACAAACGCTAAATGGTGTAATGGGTTGTGTGGGCGTGGACGCATCAAATTATCTCGAAATTTGCTTTAAGGATTCTTTACTATGGTATGCTCAGAGATTTCGGAGGCAATCGATGAAAACTCGGTGATTCCTTCTATTTGAGATTTCGCCGTAGCTAACACACGCGAGCGCGAAAGACAGGGAGAAGACGACAGAAATCTGGCACCCTCATTTATCGGGATACGTGGCCTAGCGGAGCGGTGCTGTTCATTAGCTCCCGTAGCGTATAGGAGAGGTGTGTAGAACAGAGATGCTAGCCAACTACTGATGATCGGGGGGGGAGGGGGCATGCAACGCCTAGTCATGTAGCAGAACCCGAGAAGATTTACAGCGTGAACAAAGGCATACTTCACGGTGATGACGTGGAAGCTCAGGTTTCCGCTTTAAAATGCTTTCAAAGTTCCATAATGAACCATCGCTTATTTCGTCCTCGCCCACTCCTTTCGCTCTTGTGTGCCGTAGCTTCACCAACTAGTGCATGATGGAGAGAGCATCAGTTATTAGAAAACAGCCCAGACAACTACGTATGTGACCGGTGTACCTTCGAGGGCCGAATTTCTTTATGCCCGCATTTCTGTACATTGGCCAGCGCCGGGTTTTTCGCCAAGCAAGCCGCCACCAACGAAATCTGTAACTCATAAAAGCTACGCTTAAAGCACAAGTATTACGGACCAAGCCGTAGTCGGGGGCGAGCATGTGAAACCACGTGGAATAATGTTCAAATTGCATCTCTTTTTCTTGCCTACATCTTCGTTAGGCAGTGCAAAGGTTATAGGAAGGAAAGCGTAGAGCTCATCTTTAAGAACGCCTACAATTTGTGAAGTCTTCATCTAACCCCGCCCCATTTCTTCTCCGTTTTAAATATCATCTTCGAAAACATCCTTCAGAATGAAGTGAGTGTTCAGTTGAAGGAAGAAAATGACTGTTCTTTGCTCCGCAGCTGCCAGTGCGACAGTTTCGCTGACACTGGCTCATAGTTCACCATTCTGAATGAGAATAATTACCGCTAATCACATGAAGGTGCCGAATGACTCCCGGTACCTTTAATTGCCTTTAATGACTAGTGGCAGGTAATTACCTTCGATGCGTTCGATGCACGTAGACTGCAATCGCTTCTGTCGATACTATGCGGAAGAGTGGAAGCTGACCTTCAGAAAAACAGAGACCTTGAAACAACCGATTTCTGCCTTCAAAACAACTCCGGTGTTAGTGTTTAAGATGGCGTCCTTGTATGCTCTGCAGAAAAATTCGGAGTTTCCTAAACTGCAAACGCGGAGCACGTGATTTTGAATGGTGCATTATATGAAGCGTAAAAACGACAAGGCTAAGCAAATTTGCAGATAGGGCAATAAAGTGCAAATATTCAATAATTTACAACATTGCAATTTTTAGTAATACTTTACTAGCTAGAAATCAGAATAGAATATAGAATAGAATATAGAACAGAATTGACTAGTAGAAATGACGAAGATAATTTATATACATGTCCAATACGATAAATAAATATTAGCACTCTAACAAAAAAGCACTCTAACAAAGGATGCTTATGCACTCTAACAAAAAAGAGTCATTTGAATCTTCTATTATATTATTATATACGTGGAAAAAAGACAGAGTAAGTGGACTCCTTTTGTTCTTCCAAGAACAAGAATACAATCCAAGAACGGGAATGCGAGCGGGGGTATTTTCCACGGCCGGCAATGATGTGTCCACGAATTCCCAGAGTGGGCAGTTTCTAAAAAGAGCAACGATGTTGTCGAGCCGTCGTCAGCGACGTCCAATTACACTAGATGTCACTCTCAATTACGGCGCTCTGTCATGATTGCTTCCTGTCGCTGCATAAGCCAAGAACACATTTCCTATCAGGGATGGGCAATATCGCGATAGTACCTCAGAGATACTTTTGAGTATCTGTATTTGTGAATCGAGACACATTTGAGAAATGTATTTCTATCTCAGTAGTGAAATACTTTTAAGGCGAAAGCCTTCAATGACACATGCATGCGGCGTCCGTCCGTCCTTCCGTCCGTGCCCTGGAACGTTGCCAGATGTGGCCTGTCCCCCTCGCACGATCTCAGCAATCACGTCATGGCACAGCGGCGGCGTCCGACCGTCCGTCCGTCTGTACGTGCCCCTCCACGCTCTCTCAGCAATCACGTGATTGCAGAGCGGCACGCGCGGAAACGCTCTTTCGTCAGACGTCTCGTCGTTGCAGCAGTCGAGTTAGTCCGATGTATCCCAAGCGGCGCGGTCATGATTCCACGGCAAGCGGTTCGGAAAAGCGCCACAAGAATGTGGATTCCCCCGATACCAAACGCCAGAAGAAGAATGAGCGAATGCGCATGCGGTGGGCTAACATATCACCGGGCACCAAGGCATCAGCGCAATGGCCACATGCTTTCGACGAGCACTCTTTGGAATTTAGAAAGTGTCCTTCAATTTTTACGGTGTCTCTTTTGTACCGCAATGCTGTGCAGGACAAAGGTATCCCGGTGCTTTTTTTTGGAAATCAGTGGCGTGCTTCGAAATAGTGAAAGGAATACGTATGTTTACTAAGGTGCAACGCCTGTGGGCGACACAGGCGATGGGTTCCCTAAACGCAAGGCAGCGAAGGGTTCCCCAAACGCACAGAATGACCCACGGCAGAGAGGAAATGTTTCTGTACCTGAATGACCCGAGAAGAGATAGCGCCATGCTGCAAGACTTTCCGTCCATGAAGCCCATACTAATCTACTATAACTTGAACTTGTGCTCGTTTGCAGAGGTACAGAGACTTTTCTCGCTCGCGAGTCTTGTGTTGAGGCCGAACTGACGCTGCCTGGAAGGCCGCCCGTTTAGGAAGCTGCTGTTGCTTATATGCAATTTATGCAACATTCTCCTCAGCCAAACTTATACTGTGTGAAAAATTCATCCATACCTTTTCTTAAGTTACTGGTGCTCCTAAGTGATTCGCTATATATGGTTGATTTGCAACTTTTATTGCGCTTCAACAATATTCGCGGTATCAACGATATGCTGTGCTTAAAGGGAAGCTGAAGCACTTTTTCAAAAAATATGACTTTGGAGTGTAAAATCAGTTTGATTCCTGTCGAATGCAAAAACCAATGTAAGAGTTCACAGGAGTGAATGCAAATAGCATTTCTTGGCAAAAAACAGCGGCTGCAGCCGCAGGGTATCTTGAGATGCTGAGCGAACGCGGTGACGTCATCTTCAGTATGCTACGTCACCGGCACCATTAGCCCTGTTAAAGCATGGCCTTCGCGATCAGTTCCACCAAAGCACGCAGCCGGAACTCGTCACGGAGGCCACAGTTGAAGATACGACGGAGCTGCGCGCTTGCACCAAAGGTACTGCCGTTGATGTAGTTCCGGCCACGCCCATACTTTCCGCGCGTTCGCCTGGGCGAAGCAGGACGAATTTTTCTTTCGCGTATTTTAAACATCCTGCTGCCACAACGGCGAAAAAAATTGCGCCATCGTCGACAGTAATGTTGGTCCTTGTTAACAGTAAAGTTTTACCGAATTAATAAATGTGTTTGTCGAGCATCTCCAGCCCCGAAATAAAAAAAAATGCATACGTATCGTGTATACTTGCATCTGTATTCCTGTATCACTATTTCTGGGTACTTTTCTCGTCTCTTCTGCAAAAGTATCTTCCAAATATCCAGTGAAGTCTATAACAAATGTACAATAGTATCTGTATTTGAAGCTTCCAGAACATTTATTGAGATATTTGTATTCAGAAGTACTCTTCTGAGTATCTCTGTCCAGCCGTGCTTCCTATATACACCGCCGCGCGAGGCCAATTAAAAAACAAAGGATCGAGTGTCCTGTTACCCCGTGTCGTGTGCACGCAACCACTGATTAGGCCATAAATACAGTGTTGTGGCTTGGTCACGTACTACAGAAACAACCAGCAACAGCGCTGGGGTGGAACACCGACGCTGAATACGTGTTGCGTGTCTCCAGGCAGTGCGTTTTACAACCAAACAACCAAAAGGTGTCGTTGTTTGGTTTACCGATTAACAACTGAGCACCGCGAGGAACGAAAGCTGGTAATACTGCTGTTTACGGCAATATTACCAGCTAGATACAGCAAGATAGCGGTTGCGTCAACTCTGAATTGATATATACGCCTCGAATTGATATATGCGCCTCGGATGCCGCCACTGCCTAGATTCCAATAACAATGTCGACGCCGTGTCCCTGAAGCGTGAGAAGGTGACGCTGAAGCCTTATCATTCTTTTGCATTTGTTTATCGGTGCTATGCTCTAAACAACATTATTTGTGACCTGATGCGTTTGGGCTGTCTGTACAACATTTATTTTGCAATGCAAATGAAATGTGGTGTTTTATTATGTGTTTTCCTCCAACACGCTGCATTTCGTTTTTTGATAGAGCTGTTATTCCTGTTTTTTATCTATTTTCGACCATGATACAAACATCAGTACCTAGTATTTTAACCTGGGGTAAAAGATTAAATATAATTTTACCTTTGGTTGCGCATCATTATTGAAAATACGTAGTCTCGTTGTTTCTTTGTCGGAAACACCTGGGCCTACTGACGCTTTGAAGAACAACAACAATAATAATAACAGGTGCTTTACATGCCAAAATAACGATATCATTATGACAAACGCCATAGTAGATGACTCTTGAAATATGGACCGCCTGGGGTTCCTTACCGTGCAGCTGTATCCAAATACACGGGCCTAGCAATTCGCCAACGAACTGCGTCGACCTGCGACTGCCGCAGACGGAATCCAACACGACGCTTGCATGAAAGGTCGCTTGCTAAGCCTTTATATTGCGTTTTACGATACAATTTCAACTGCGCAGTTAAAAATGCATCATATTCGCTTTAATTCCTCGCTTACTGCAACATGAGGGCATTGAGTTGTGAGGTTTGTCTGATCTATTCTACCTAGGTCTGGTACCTGCTTCTCTAATTGAGCTTATGATTTCACCAACTAAAACTATTGCATCTGCTATCTATTTCGTTCGGCGCCACCCACTCAACGTGTTATTCCGCCACATCCTGGAGTAATACATTCTGAAATGATACACTCTGAAATGCGGTCGGTTGTATCAATTAGGCTGCTTGCAAAACGCCTACGGTGAAGAGCAGTATGCAGTACACGCGAACACTGGCGACTGTCCTGGAATGTAGCGTCACCCCGCATAAAAAAAGTACATGCAGAATCACATCTAGCAGTTGTGTGAGTGATGCATAAGCGTAGAGTGTTGTTGTAGTTTGCGTCGCTCCCTAGAAACGATCTTTGCAGGCCACATCGGCGCGCCGTCTTTTGTGTTCTTTCAAGCGTTCGCTAGCGTCTCGAACGGCCTCATCAGAAAGCGTATCTAGTGTCCTCGGAAACGCGAGTTCGGATTTAAATTTTCGAAGAGTCTAAATTTTGCAGACCTGTACAATCCTTCCTGTACGCTTGAAGTGTTTTCTTAGACAGCGATTTCATTCCACTGCGATGAAATTCAAAGAAAGCATTATAGAAACTGTTCATTTTTATATCTGTTTTGCGCGGCGGGTAGCACTCGTTCATACAGTTCAGATCTATTCTCATTCTGCAAGCGTGGGTGTGTGGATCATCGCTTGAGGCCTGGGCCCGTCAAGAAAACCTATTTATTTATTTACATTATTCCATTATTAACATATTTATTTACAATGACCGTCTTGCGCGAGAGAGAGACAGAGGAATAGACGGATAGATTTCTCAGTTATTCGGAGTAGAAATGCTCACTCATATAAAATCGACGTAGAGTCTCATTTGGTAGTTTTCGAAGTGATGCCAAAGAGTAGAGGTTTATTGTAGGTTGCGGCCTTGCTTGGTCTTGGGCGGCATCGCCACGGAGCTTAACACGTCATTTGTAGCCTTCGCCAACGCCTAGACAAGAAAGCGCAGGGCGCATTCGATGAGCACCGCTAAGCGAATTTGGCCCTCCATTTATTCAGATCAAAAGTTGTCCTGATATGTACAATCCGCCACGTCGTGCTTACACGTTGTCCAAGACGAGACTTTTGAATCAACCATCAAAAAACTCAACGGAACTTTCATTTAAAGTGTTCTTATTTTACACGTGTTTTTGAGCGGCCGTTAAACATTCATGTCGTTGATATCCGTGCTCATTGGACAAGTGCGCGTTTAGCCCAGCGGTGAGACGATCGACTTCGTAGACTGGGGGCCTAGGCTCAAAACCCAGCAACACCAAGGAAACTCATGGTACATTCCGGCGGTCGTTTTTGAACTCTCCATAGCGCTCTGGCGGCGTGCGTTACGTTCGGATATTCGAAATTGAGTGCTCCGAACACATTCGGCTGGTTCTTTCAGCGCGTCGCGCCCCTGCTCAGAGCACTCCGAGGTGCCCTCACTTTCGAAATGCTAGCATGGCCGAAATCTGATCATGTGACCTTACGGCTTTCGTAATGGCTTCACGTCAGCCGCGGCTGCATGTACGGTGCACCTGCTCACCTGCAAGAGATGGCGCGATGACTTGTATCCTCCTTCTACCTCCACTTGCGCTGGCGTGCGGCTGCACGATCGGCTCTGCCCCGCTTTCTCTCGCTCAAATCAACAGCGCGCTCCGCGTTGTTGTGGTCCGAGTTAGAGCGTGATAGCGCTCAGCCGCATGTACCATTATTTTGTTCGATGCACTTATTTTCTTTTAGCGATTTGAGTCTTACGCTCAAGAGGAATGGATGGAGGGCAGTTTTCTCGTTGACTCGGCAAAGAAATGCGCACGCATTTAGAAGGATGATATTTTTCACTATTGCGTTCAATACTGCGAGACAGCCGCAATTCGGCGTACCAGAGCACCCAAACACAGTAGTTGGAGCCAATGTTATTATTCCGACAGAATGCCTATACAGTGTGCACAAACACCATTCGTTTCTCTGGTGTCGCAGTCTCGTTTTACGGTTTTATTCGCCAAAAAATGCCAGAAGCAACAAAGTGGTATCGCCGAGAAAGTACACAGCAATTTAACATTCTGTCTTTTAATGCAGTGTTAATTCATCGTTAATTGTGAGCCAAGTAATGAAACAAAACATGGCTGAATCGTCATAGGAATCGGAATAACACGAAAGTAAAGCGTGCTCTTACATAAGTAACTCAATGTTTACTGTACGTTAGTATAAGAGAGTTTGTACAATGTATATTGATGTCTGGCAGGTAATTGCACCGTTTAACGTGTATGCACGCAGTTTGATGATTGGTGGTACATCTCCATCCCGACGACTAACGTCCATGTTAAATGAATAAACAAACCCTTGTGGTAGCTGTAGTAGTCAACGGTGAGAGCGTAATCAAAGAAGGAGGTGTGATAGCCAGAAGAGCGTCGCATATTGCACGCAGAACTTGGTTGCCATCCCGCGGCATGTTAAAATGTGATTGAACACCACGGCGGGACTAGAGGGAAACGCAGAGCGCGTCCTTGCCGCCCCGGTAGCCCGGCCGCGATTTTCGGGGGGCGAAAGCATGAGCGGGAAACGCTGTGTTACCGCTAGGCGTGGCAGACCCGCTTTGCGGAGCTATTTTAGGGGCAAAGCTCCTTAAAGCGGCACCCGTTCGTCTCTCGTAGTCGTAGTGCGTAACCAGTCGTAACGCTAGTACCAGATCTTGACCTCCAAGGTGGTGCCGGTGGGAGATTTTTCCTGTGCGTTGTTGAACAATAAAAAATTCGCAGCGTGCGCGTTAACCAAAAGCCGAATTCTTCTGTATCTCATTCCCCATTAGCAGCCATTGGCATGTTCCAGTAGGAAACGTTAGTAGAAGTGTAAGTGTTAGCTAAAAGCCGACTTCTTCTGTCTCTCATTCCCATTAGCAGCCATTGTTTACCTCCAAGGTAGTGCCTGGTGAGATTTCTCCTGTGCGTGATTAAACAATAAAAATTTTGCTCAAAACGCCGTTGATTGATGAAATAAACCAACGAAAGACGCCAGATGTTTTCTAAAAGCAAAACGAAAGAACGCCAGATGTTTCTAAAGCAAAACGAAAAGACGCCAGCTGCTTAACGAAAGACGCCAGATGTTTTCTAAAGCAATGGTTTTCTAAACAATGAAAATTCACAGCGTACATGTAAAACTAAAGTGAGCTGCAAGTCGTCATAACGCTCATCGAACCTTTAGTATAAACGCGCCCGATCTCACGTCGGTGATGATGTATTGGGCAGAATTCACGGAAGATTCACGGTTTACCGATGAACCACCGCAGCTTCGCCCACTCATCGTCATTCACTCCGTCGATATGCTGTGATTTTCGGTTTGGATTAGCGTGATGCTACGAGCGAGGCCGACGCTTTCACTGCGCTTGGGCCAATGTCGCCACTTCGCGGTGTGTTAAGGCATTGACGAAATTCAACTTCTATTGAAAATGCGCCGAATGGAACGGACGTGTAACGCGTTGGTGGTGCTAATAGCGGAGGCCATAGTAATGACGAATTACTTTACCTTGCCGCTCCCAGACGGCAACACCACCCCGCCGTCCGGGAGAGTGTTAGATATAAAAAGCGCTATTGTAAAGCCTCTAGAGCTGTGCCCGTGGCGCAGTGGATAGCGTGCCCGGTATCTCTTGTTGCGGATCGAGCGGTGGTGGGCTCGATGCCCGGTGACAGAACCTTTCTTCCTTTGCCATCTATTCGTGTACCGTGTATGTGTCGTGTACCGTGTATGTGTCAGCGCCGTGTATGTGTCCTCTTCTCGTCCCGCGTTTAGCGCTGTTTTTATTCGTCGTCTACCATGCAGAACCAACCAGCCCAATCAAGCACATTGTTATCGTGTACCTTTTTTCGACGTCATTTCCGTGACGGAAATACGTTATTGAAGTCTTGGGGGACCCCGGCATAAAACACTTTCGTTTTAAAAGTCAGTTTTGCCGCAACGGCGAAGCAATCAATGCGATAGCAATAAATTGGAATGTAGCGCGAAGAACGGAAAGCAGCTCGAAATTGCCAGCGCGTCGCTCGATCCCAAAGGACGCAAGAAAAGAACGCACCAAGACGAGCACGAACTATCATGCGTCACAGCTCGACACTTGAAGCGCACTGCTCAAACATAAAGCAGCACGCACGAAACGAACTGACAGGTACACGCAGGACGAGCGGGAACGAACTGTCACAGTTGTTACTTATTTCTGTTCAAAGTTGTTACTTATTTCTGTTTGAACAGCGCGCTCCTTCGCAAACGCGGCCGCTGCAGCGAGAGAAGTGACCTTCGTACGCTCTGTTACTTCAGCGCGGACATCGCAGAGAAAGCACAAGACATACAACCCCCCGCTCAACCTCCCCGGCCGCCCCCTTCTTTCCTCGAGATAAGAGCACGAAGGCGACCACGCCCTGTAGGGCGAAGAGCAACGGGGTTCGCAGGAGCGGGGCGACGATATTTAAAGCGCGCCACGCGCGCACATCGCGCCATCTATGTGGTGACTAAGAAAGCATGCTGAAGTAAATAGTGTATATAAATAGCTCGCCGTTAGCAGGCTGAAAGCGGTACTGTTGCTGGCTTAACCGTCTAACGCCGCGCGCTGCAAATCGAGAGGTCGCCCGGTCGATTCCGCGCGTCGGAAAGCTTTCCTGAAAT
This sequence comes from Rhipicephalus sanguineus, assembly GCF_013339695.2. Classification (NCBI taxonomy): domain Eukaryota; kingdom Metazoa; phylum Arthropoda; class Arachnida; order Ixodida; family Ixodidae; genus Rhipicephalus; species Rhipicephalus sanguineus. Next base: position 115,500,877 of record NC_051182.1, on the reverse strand, counting down.
ATTTTTAGGCGCGAAGCTCCTTAGGGTGTGGGTCGTTCCCTCCTCTGTATTAGTAGTAGTACATATGTAGCCAGCTCTAGTTTAATGAATTGCTCACTAGGTGGCGTTTCATGTTTTTCTTAGAGTTGCTGTTTAAAGATGACAGATGGCGCTTTTATAATGCGAATGGTGCATGTCATTTGATGCCTGCGATCGTAAAAGGCGCTCGCTTTTGGCGCGCTTTCTCTTTCGTTCGGAGTCGCCGGATGGAGGCAGACAAGGCGCTCGCTCTTGGCGCGCTTTCTCTTTCGCTCGGAGTCGCCGGATGGAGGCAGACAAGGCGCTTACTCTTCGCGCGCTTTCTCCTTCGCTCGTCGCCGGATGGAGGCAGACAAGGATCTCGATCTTGGCGCGCTGTCTCTTTCACTCAAAAGCGGACACTTTTTCTGCATTTCACCGATCACAAAGCGGTAATAATGAAGGGACCACGGAAACCAACAGTACAATAAAAGTGTGATGTTTAATATATACACGGTGATTCCCACACTTTATATGATGTACTGGGCGAATTTTGCGCAAGAGTCACGGTTTACCGATGATTCCCTCCGGAGCTTCGCCCGACTCATCATCATTCACCCCGTGGATATGCTGTGATTTCTCTTTGTGGCTTTTATATATATATACATATACATATACAGTGCATGACGGCGGCGACGGCAAAAATCAGCCGAGACTGTCCATATAATTGCTATCGCAATAAAACTTCGATTGTATGTTATGCGTACATACGCAAGAGTAGATTAATTCATCTAGCTGCTTGTCAATCTTTTACCTGTTCATGTAATTTTAGGCATGAATAAACTGGTTAAATCATTAATTGATTGACTGACTGATTCCCTACTCGATCGATCGATCCGCAGGTACATCCAGGCAGCTTGTGTTGCCTCGCCACTGCCTACGCACCCTGGCAGCTGTGAGCCTGAGTCCAGAAACAAACTACGGTTTCCTTGCCTGTCCGTATGAAAGGGGCCCTGAAACACGTTTCGAAGTAATCATAGAATAGCTCCATTTAAAAGCGCTTACTGCCTCGTGAATCGATAGCCGTAAAAGTTTTTAAAAACCGTAATGTACGAGCGGAGATACAGAGTTCGTCACACGCTTATGCGCTTTCTCTCTCCTTTCGCACAAGTGAGCGCGCTGAAAGCTACGAAATGGCGGCGGGTGGGGAATAACAAGGGGGCACGGAAATGCGTCCTTTCATCACCGCACGTCATGGAGTTGAGCACTTTCTTTTCGTTCCCTTTTTTTCGTCAAATGCACGGCTTAATTTTACTGTGATAGCGAGAGCGCGAGTGGGCCCATGGCGGCATCACGCGGCGGCCGTGGTAACTAAGCCACTTACGATGCTCAAATCAACCAATGGCCGTGGACTTTGGGTTTATTGCGCGGTGAATCGGGTCTATGCCATCCCTTGTCGAGCGGAGAGGGAGCGATTTCTAGCTGAATTTGAGAATTAATTGGGAAGTCCAAGTCCCGTGCTCAGCTTTAATGTTTGCCTCACGTGTTCTCGGCTGCCTCGACTATCGTTTTCTGACCAAGCTCAAAAAGTGCTGCAGGGCCTCCTTAAGAAACAGATTTGCCGTGGTTGAACGCGATTAAACCAACTCTGTCGAGCAACAGCTAAGTTTTGATTGTTTTGTGAAAAGACGATACCATTGGTTGGCAAAGATTTTAACTTTATTTCATGTCTTGTTTGAATAATATTAATTGTTGGGGTTTTAACTGCCAAAAAGTTATACGATTATGAGGGAGGCCGTAGTGGAGAGCTTCGGAAATGCCAACCATGTGGTATACTTTAACGTGCCTTTAAATATAAGTACGCGGGCCTCTAGCATTTCGCCTCCATCAAAATGCGACCACCACTGCCAGGATTCGATCCCGCAACCTTCAGGTCAGCAATCGAGCACCATAACCCGTAGACAACCGTGGTGGTTCACGTCTTGGTTCCGGCAAGGACGAAGAGAAGTCTACAAGCTTCGTCTACACGCCGCGACAAGGGAGCCAGCGTGCTGCACCACAAGACAACGTGCAGATGCCTGGCGCTGTTGGTGCAAACGCACAATGAACTTGCATGCAGCCAACGCCTCTGGGAGGGGCGGCACGATACACTGACCTTGACCCGCTGTCCTTCTTTGCGAACGCGCCGCACTGGGTGTTTCGCTGAAGCTCTTTGACTAGCGCTGACCTCGGCCACGGCATTATATACACATATCACACCGTGCACTCGGCTGAACACTAGAGCAATCGCTATAAACATTGCTGCTAATCGCACGAGCTGTGGAAATCGATGATATGCGAATCACTCAGCAACGAGCTTGCTATGGCACATTGCTTGACTGTGAGCCAAATACTATCAGGCGGATGCATCGCTTTAGGAAGATCGAGGAATTGTGGCCGTTAACGCAGGTTTGTTAGTCCTACCTATTACACCTTGACGCCTAAAGGGCAGCTTTATTCAGCGTCCTTATACGTACCACCGACCCTCGAGTTCGGTGGCACGCTTGAGCATGTTAGATCAACCATAAATATGAGTAATGTAATCTTAGTTGTGCAAACGTAAGTATATATATATATATATATATATATATATATATCTATATATATATATATATATATATATATATATATATATATATATATATATATATATATATAGAAATGGCAAAAGTAAGTTGCGTCCCAAAAGAAGGGTGCCGTGTCGCAAAGTGTTATATCCCGCAAATGCCCGAGCAAGTACGCCACCCCTACGGTAAACGATAACCGGGCAAGATTCGGAAGGGACAGGTGGGGGTATGCTTGCTCGGTGGCGGACAGAAATTGAAGATGGCGGCGGAAGAGCCTCTAAGAAGAATTCACACCTGTGGTTCAATGCTTTATTGAATGCATGTATTTACAGTTTTTACTGAGCCGGAGGAAATCCTCGTGTGAAATTTCATGTGCGATGACAACGAGAGAAAGGCACTCTTCAAATGTTGAGACAATGTGCGAAAGCTCAGAATGCAACCCGGGACACCACAGTGTAATATTGCTAAGAAATCGTGCACATATCTGAATACTCGAGAACTTGGGCTTTTAGAAACCGCTGCTTCAGGATTCTGTAGCGAAGGATATGTTGCAAAAAATGGCGAAAGGTCGGAGGGGGGGGGGGGGGGGGGGAAGGCGCTAGCTCGGTATGTTAAGGCATATATATCCTATAACTTTTGGGGAATTAAAACCCCAACAAAAAATTGGCCGCGTATCTGCGTGCTTCGCTGCAAATGTCGTCTAAAGACGATAGAAGAGGCGCTGCGTGAGATATGAACGCCATCTGGCAATACGTCGGGAAACGTGAATGCTGTGTTGCGGGCTGGTAGTCCCGGCGGCGAGCAGCAGGCGAAGACCGGCGGTGACCACGCGACCGGCGGGTACGCCGGCCAGCCCGAACACGCGGTTTGGCGCGAAGCGCCAAAGCAGAAGAAACGTCCGCACTCAACGTGTACTCTCCACACACTCTTTTATATTCACGTCGCCTGGGTAAAGCAGGAATGCCAGAGCGGCGCCCCATGGCATTCGTACAGTGCAATACTGAACCGAAACCGAAACACAACAATGAGCTCGTGCAGAGGGCACGGAGGAAGCCAAGTTTCGGCGCAGTCGCATTTTCAGCGCAGCTTAAGAAACTAGGGTCTCTAGAATTACGTATCTATGTATTTTCTATTAAAGGAACACACCGCCTAATACTTACCTATAGTCGGGTACAACGTTAGAAAAAAGCGGCATTTGCACCTCAAAGGCGGATGCACACGCGCTTCCACCAATGGGCGCGCGCTCTAGACTGACGTCACGAGCCGGACGGCCGGTGCTCCGCTCAAGGAGAAGAAGCGGGACTATTTTCTTTGCCGCGGAGGCAATCGGCTGCCGCGCTTCGGTCATATGGCGGGGCCTCTCCTTTTTTCTAATGTTGTACCCGACTATAGTGATGTTGCGCCTCAGATATGCGTAATGTGGGCTTTTCATCAACAATGTACACAAGTATGAACCTAGTCAGCCGTTCACGATGGCTGGCCCTTGGGCAAGTGGTCAACTTTGGCCGAGTGGCTGAATCGAGGGACGTGCCGACAAACAGAAAGGACAGATCAAAATGTCTGCGTTTAAGTTCCCCAAGAAAGACTATCGTCCTTTAATAATGTGTATATATATATATATATATATATATATATATATATATATATATATATATATATATATATATATATATATATATATATATATATATATATATATATATATATATATATATATATATATATATATGTATAGCGCCCCCCCTCCTATCTTTCGCCATTTTTTGCAGCATATCCTTCGCTACAGAATCCTGAAGCAGCGGTTCCTAACAGCCCAAGTTCTCGAGTCCTCAGATATGTGCAGGATTTCTTAGTAAGATTACACTTGTGGTGTCCCGGGTTGCATTCTGAGCTTTCGCACATTGTCTGAACATTTGAAGAACGCCTTTCTCTCGTTGTCATCACACATGAAATTTCACACGAGGATTCCCTCCGGCTCAGTAAAACTTTAAATACATGCCTATTCAATAAAGCATTTCATTAGAACCACATGTGTGAATTCTTCTTAGAGGCTCTTCCGCCGCTATCTTGAATTTTGGTCCGCGATCGAGCGAGCGCCCCCCCCCCCCCCGTACCTTCCAAATCTTGCCCGGTTATCCTTTACCGTAGGGGTGGGGTACTTGCTCGGGAATTCACGGTATATAACACTTTGCGACACGGCACCCATATTTGGAGACGCGACTTACTTTTGCCATTTCTGTACGCTAGTGGGAGGGAAGTTAAACACAAACGCTGTGCTAATTGTAAATTAGGCATTCCTGTTGCTTAAAGCTTCTTTATAACTCTTTTGGTTGAAATATTTTGCTACATACGATCGCTTTGGTGACGGCAGTACCATGTTTAAGGACACATCGGAAGTAGGTCGCTAGGACAGAAATTTCAAAATAGTTATTTTTTACCTTTTCAGAAATGCTCGCAGCCAGCACATAACTATCGTATGTAATTTCAGCTGGTCGAAGAAATATAGCATCATTCCTGTACAATATTAGGATAACCATTTTTGTTGGAATCAAAATTGCTGTAAAATACGGCAAAATTTATTCTAACACTACCAACTGTTTTGAGTTTGTTCTCCCGAACATCGGCATGAAATTATATAAAGTTCACGCATTTATAGGCAGTTGATCATAATGCATGTCGCAAAAGGAGAAGAGAAGGTCATTAAAACTTCCAATTGTCCGAACGAGTAAGGCTTTTGGCCATTTTCATTCTTTATGATATGGGTGTACACCTTACAATTGGATAATATGATATACAAAATGCATTATATCTGCCATTTTCGGCTGCCGCTAAACATTATGACCTGTCTACGGGCAACGGCATAAGATAAATGATGTATATTCCCGAACGTCCGGCGCTCATCGAGCCCACGAAACAATTTGTGTAGAAAGAACAGCGAGAAATTCGTATGAAACCCTCAAAGGCCTGCGACTCGCGAAGTAATTCCTTCCTTACAGGCAATCAATTTGGCTGAAGGAGACATGGATTGATGGCTGAAGCATACGAGCAGTTCTATGAATTGAATTCACTAGTGAATGCCGAGAGTTTTGGATGAAAGCGAAATCTACTGGAACTGCTATCTTACTGGAATCTGGCTCCTCGTCTGGATTGAAAGTGATTGTTAACTTCCAGGATACTAGCAGAACCTTCTGCGGTAGTATCAGTGCGGCTGCGTAAAAAAAGTATAATACAACAATCTAAGGCCCAGTGGAGACTGCGTTTCGAAGTTTGGCCCGGGTGAGCATTTTGTTTCTTGCCCGAACAATCGGCGCTTTGGAGGCACGGGAGACTCTCTCGAACGCTGGTCACCCATGAACGCGGCCGCGAAAGTGAACCACGACCAAAAGATTAGCGGCGAAATTCTCGGCTAAGCGTCTTTGTGATTGAGAATTGTAAAAAATCCGTTCTGACTTACGGGTTACTAGCCCGTTGAATCCATCTCGTGCAGGAAGTGGTTTAACGGGGTTTCCAACGCAACGCGTGAGCCTCATAATGACCGTAGACGAGCCACGAGCCTGCGTTATGTTTTATTTGCTCATGCGGCCCCCCTTTCCCCTTCCTGCCCCCACTTCCTCCAAGCAGTCGTGGCGTCTTCCGTATAAAAGGGCGCCGAGCCCGGTGGTCAGTCAGCACTCGTCCACTTCAGAAGCCATGCAAGCATCGGTGAGTAGACGGCGACGTACACGCCTTAGTGGCGTGAAATGCCGGGCAGCCGGATACACAAATGCACCCAATCTCTGTTAAGATATAGAGTAGAGTGCAGCATAAATGTTGGCAGCTATGTGGGAGGAAGCGGACTACGTCTTTATTAAACGAAAGGGCACAAAGAGGGAGGCACGTGAACGGCTAAACGTACTTCACCCATCATACCTCTAGCATTTCATGTATATGATTTTAGAAATTTTCCCCGGGAGCATGCCCCGCTACTTGAGTAACGGCTTGCGCTCCGTGACCTCAGAACCTTAAGTTGTCACTTCTGGTAGCGATGACACTTTGTTTTTGTTGTTATAGATAACTCTCCAACGTGTTATTTCTGCTTGCGGCGCTTCCCTAGACGGTTAGCTCAAATGCCGTAGCTTTAGTAGGTTCCCCTAGCGATCACTTTTTCTCCGGCCACTATGGTAACTAAGAAATCCAGTCATGTCTACAGAGCGAAGGAAGAAAAGAAAACGCGGCCCATTGTGTCCATATAAGCATGCTGTACATTGCACAGAGTACCACGTCACCGATCTCGACCACTCAGCCGTCCTTATAGGTCATGTAAGGATTAACGCGTGGTGAAATGCATAATGTTCACTTTGTGACACGTGAAGAAGCGGTAATGGAATACATCCAATTTCGCAGCGACGGGATGTTGTGCACAAAAGTGGCAACTACATTACTCTTCTACACCGAAATACATGTACCTGGAAGAAGGACAGTAACATTTAATCCACGTCTAATAAGCCTGCTATATATACCTTCGGAAAATCAATCCGAGTATTTTCAAACATTCATGAAACCTACACTGACAGAGTGTTTTGAAGCGATGCACACTTTCACTGGGTGTCTGCATAACTCCGCGGACGCAAGCTGCCAGCCATTTCCAATGGGAACCTGCACCTGCAGTGCTGCTATGGGCGATCGAATAAACTGGCTAATCACAGTGCACAGTAGAGAATGGAAAGATAGGCATTCGAGGCAGGCATGGCTATTACAGCAAGAATTTTTTATTATCACACGAGCTCAAACACGAAAGAGCGGCCGCCTTAGCAAAAGGGTTTGATTGGCGACGCGAACAATGCAACCTGAAATTAATGGTCATAGAATCTGACAGCGACGGATAGCTTCAAAGGAAAGGAGCATGCCTCTTGAAGCAACGTGTGGACCTTATATGTGGACCTTTGATTGAGAAGCGCTAGCTCAACATGGCTCACACGGAATCACCTCATAATACTCCTTGGTAAGGAAATTCATAGATTTTAGTCATCTGCGTTTCAGCGGCTTTACGTTTGAGCTCATTCAAGGATTGTGTACGAAATTTTATGTAAGCCGTAGTGTGCGCTCCCTTTGTGAAGGGTCTGACCATGTAAGTTATGCCTAGTATTTGTTGGTAAGGCACAATGCCACAGTATCGAAACACCTGCCCGTGTTGTATGTGTGTGGGTAGAGGGGGGAGGGAGGAGAGATCAGCCATATCTTGATCATAACGTGTGGTTCTTTTGACCCAAAAATGCTCTTTTTGGGGTGAAATTTGAATAGTTGGTAGTCCGATTTGTGGCTTGCACACCACGGTGCAGCTGGACCGATTGGCCTTTCTGACCTAGCCCAGTGGGCCGGGATCGCCAGTGGGGCTCTAGATTTAGCAACCAACACCCTGGAGCTCCATGTCATCATCAATAAATGTTTCACAGTACTACTGACTACTAATGGTACAGGAGACTACATGCTAGCAACAGTACGCATAGACAACGAAAGGAAAATGCCGTGGTGAAGTCTGTCGAGTTACTGCTCTGCTGCGTTGCCTTTAGCATTTTTCCTTCTTCCTGCGCTGCCTTCACGAAAGATCGGTGTGTAAGCGTTGGGGCGCAGGCTCTTCATTTAACACAGCCACATAACTTAGCTGCCGGGTACCACACACGGGACATTACGGTAATCTTTCTTTGTTCCAGATCCTCGTCCTTTTCGCCGCAGCGACGATCGCCTCTGCGGGTATTATTGTTGACGGCGGTCATGGTTACGGCGGTGGTGGGGGCGGCGGCTACGGCGGAGGTGGTGGCTTTGGCGGCGGCGGTGGTGGCGGTGGAGGCGACATTGGCGTAGCCTCTGTATCCTACGTCAAGACACCCGTTGTGAGCGTGGACTACGTCGCTAAGCCTGTAGTCAGTTACGTGGCTAAGCCGGTGGCCACCGTGTCGCATGCCCTGAAGCCGGTCGTAACGTATACGACCATCTCGGGCGGCGGCGGTGGTGGCGGATACGGTGGCGGCGGTGGAGGTGGCCATGGAGGTGGATGGCCCTGGTCGTGAGCGGGGGACCCACCACGCTGGCCCTGTGCAGCCACCCACGTCCATCCTGTCACCGCTCAAAAATGAACTCTGCAACAGCCTCCAAGAGCCATCCCATCATGGCAGTGACGGTGTTCGATAGACTTCACGTATGCAAGAATTCGCTAGTGAAAAATATCAAAGTACTAAAGAAAGTGCAAATAAATGACTTGCTGTTGAATAATTGTTTGCCATATCTGACATTACTCTCCGAATAGCGCAGAACATTATCGTGTTAGCGTGTTGTAAAAGTCCCGGAAAACAGCACGAACACCGTATGCATTAAGATAGTTCAAAAGCTCAGTTAGAACTTGGGAGGTTAACTCATAAAGTATGAATGCAACTAAAGCACGCTACGCAAAATATTATCTCGTAACTAAAGCGTTTCCGAGCCCGCAGTACTAGCCTACATACTCTCCAAACCACGAGAAACACACAATAAGGTACTTTCCTCGAGGTACAAAGGCACTAGTTGTAGTGACTGTCAGACGAAAAGGACATTCTGTCTGGGGCTTGGCAGGTGCAATGATATCTGCATTGCTGAAGTTTGTGATTCATTTATTAACTAAGCTCTACGCTAGCACATTCGATGGAGCACTGAATAGGACGTGAACAATAAATAATATGTTTGGGCAAAAAAGCATAGGCACGAGCGGCATGGATTTGACTAAAGCTAGCTGTGACAAAGCAAGCGGAAATCGAACGCGAGAAAACACCCTTTTCCAGTCCAGATACACCTCCCGGAAAGCTTATGATTCCGTTTCGAATAAATGTGCGCAAAATACTCGACCCGACAGAGGTTACCTCAGGCGATATATTTTCCTCGTATCGGAATGCTCTTTTTTTTTCTTTTTTGCAGACGCTACTACGTATAGCACCTGTTGGTTTCGTCACGAAAACTGTTACAGAAACACCTATGCGCACAAACTAATTACCTTTCTCTCTATAACGGTGAGGAGTTACATAGCCGCTGCCATTAGCAAGCGCCTCGTTTGCGTATTATGGTGGATAACGCGGCGCGCACCTCAGAGGTTTGGCTGGCGGAGTTCGATAAAAACACCCCGCAAGAACCCTCCTAAACATTCCTTTAAAATTACTCTGAAAAAGAGGGAGGATTTTACTGTTAAAAATAATCATGGTCAAAACGGAAGCAGATGACAATAATATGTTTCTATAATGCCGAAGGCGTGCCACCTTTTCTGCAGGAATACATAGGGCTCCATAGACAACTAATTGGTTTCGGGAGGGCCTATTTGGATTAGGAAGTATGCCCAGCTAAATATGGGGATATTGTAGAGGTAGGCAACGTATGGACTAAACTGCGGGTGAAAAAGCGTCGTTAGCCGCTCAGCGTGCACGTGAGCGCTTTCTGCTATTGAAAGAACATCCAAGCCCAACATCGTCGAAAAAAAAAACTACCTCTCGGAAGTGCTGGCTGCACGCACGAGCTGTCGCCAATGGCTGCTTGTAATTTCTAAGTTTCGTTATCTCTCATCATCACCCTCGTCATCATCAGCCTGACTACGCCCACTACAGGGCAAACGCCTCTCTGATTTCTGCCAATCAACCCGGACCTGTGCTTTCTGATGCCACGTTATACTCGCACACTACTTAATCTCATCTGCCCATCTAACTTTCTGTCTCCCCCTCGCGCCTTTTCGTCTCTTGCAATACAGTCAGTACTGAAACGAGCTGAATTAGTGGGGCCACATATATCCGTTAAGAGCTTAGTTTTTTAAGTCTGTCAAGAGCCCTTCGAGGTGGGAATGCGCGACTGAAGAACGTGGTACTCTTAATTAGAGTTACTCTTAATGACCAGCGGTTATCTAGCCTACGCGCTACATGCCACGCCAATGTCCATTTCTTCTTGTTGACTTCCACTAAGGTGTCCTCAACAGCCATTTGTTCCATGACCCACTTTGCTCTCTTCTTGTCCCTTAAGGTTGCAGCTATCATTATCATTTGTATTGCTCGCTGCGTCGTCCGCAGTTTAAGTTGCACTCTCTCTTTAAGCTTCCAGGTTTCTGCTTCATAGGTAAGTACCGGTAAGATGCAGGTTTTATATACCTTCCTCTTGCGTGATAGTGCTCAACTACCATTCATGATTTAAGAATACTTGCCAAATGTGCTCCATCCCAATCGTATTCTTCTACTCTTCAAAACTGGATAGCACGAAATCTAACAAGATTAAGAAGGAACACAGATGCACAGGACTGACGCTACTCGCAACTACGCTTCGTTCAGAAGAGTCTCCCCCACTCACCAAGCATCTTCGGAGGAAGAAGAGCCACCGCGGGGTACGGCGAACATCTGGGCATGGCAGGATCGTATGACCAGGTTTCACGATATCACGACACACTACCAGTTACAGAGACGCGTATACCCATCCCCTCGCGATAGGCTAGACAGGACGCAAGCGGTACACTACAGACAATTACAAACAGAGTCATACCGAAACCCCCGACTCATGCACGCCATGTATCCAGCCATTTACACTACCAACAGATGCAGCTCGTGTGGAGAGGTTGCCACGCTCAGCCACGTGCTGTGGGAGTGTCAGGGCTTAATAGACAATTCGGACAGTGTCAATTCATTCGTCCTTCCACCACCAGCATCCGCACACGCTGGGACACCGCACTGCTCAGCTCGAACCCGACAGCACAACTCTGGGCCGTCCAGCATGCCGAGAAAGCCGCTTGGAGACAAGGCTGGTGCCCAGGCCCACTAAAAAGAAGTCGGACTCGAATCTTATTCATTTGGCAATAAAGTTTACGTTCTTCTTCCCTAGATATATACACAGCCGAGTGGCGTGCGCCGGCGCATTGCACGTGACAGTCAACAAAGCTAATCAGTATCGCAAGAGCAAGACACATGCACATCATAAACATGTTTCTAAGAACAGTTGTCCTTTACTGCGCAGCACAACAGAAGTGTCACTGATACAATCACTCTCTTTCTTTTTATTATGATAAGCCTGTATAAGCTCCCTCACCAGCGCATTTCCACTTCTGCCCAGAACTCGAATGTTAGTCAGCACTGGCTGAGAGGCGAAGTTCCTGCAATGCATAGGTAAATGAAAAGTCAAATAATTTTAAGTGATCGCTCATGTTCCAGTGATCGATCGTTGACGCAACGACCAGTCTGTCCGATATAAACCTTGCCACAAGTGAGCGGCATTTCGTACACGACGCCTACGGCGCATGTATCGTAGGGCCGAAAGTGCTTTTTTCCACACGTCGGTTTTTTAAGTGGTCCTGAAATTTCCTGGCATAGTCCAGCCAGCTTATGCGACGCTGAAAAAACTATAGGTACATTGTACATATTTGCCACAAGTTTTAAATTGTGTGACACTTTGTGCACGTACAGCACCACTCCTGGCCTTTTTTCTTCATGAGCCGAGTCAGGCTTGTTCTTGCCCTTTTACGAAGGAAGGTTTCGGACAGAGCCGTCAAGTACGAGCAGGGGAAGCCAGCCGCCTCTAAGCACTCAATCTGGCTATTAAAACTATCCTGAGCCAAGCAAACACTGGAATTTGCCAGCACCGATTCAAGACATTGTGAGGCAATAGCTCGTTTTACAGCCTTGCTATGAGCAGAATCAAAAGGTCAAAGCTCTTTTTGAGCACGCGGAGAGTACTTTCAAAATATTCTGCCCTCCTAAAAGCATATTAATATCATAACATTCTAAGGCGTCAATGTTTGGAAGTTCATGCGGGAAGGTAAAGCCTTTTCCATGTAGTCTGAACAAGTTTAAAATATCATCAACAGCACTCGTATTCGTCTGGAAGGTATTACTGTTTGAAATCACGACAAAGTCGTCTACATATCTAAAAGCTCGTAGAACTTTGTCGCCTTCCAAACGGTTATTTAAGACAAGGTCAGTAGCCGCCAAAAATATTGCAAAGCTCGTATTTTGTTAATTTTATTCTTCTAGTTACTTCTGTCTCTGGTTTGGCTCCGATGTTACAACCCGTCTTAAGCAGATGTATTCCTTAACAAATTCTACTGCCTCGATACCTATCGTAGAGCGCTGTTCTCTTCCGAGACTGTTGCACAATACTATAGCTTTCTGCATATTAATTTTCAGACCTACCGTTGAGCTTTCCTTGTCCAAGTCAGTAATCAACAGTTGTAATTCGTCCCCTGAGTTGCTCATCAATGAAATGTCATTAGGAAATCGCAGGTTACTAAGGTGCCCTCCTTTAACTCCTATCCCTAACTCTTCCCAATCTAGGGCCCTGAAAACCTCTGGTAAGCACGCGGTGAATAGCACTGGGAAGATCGTGTCTTCCTGCCTTACACCCTTCTTTATTGGGATTTTGTCGCTTTCTTATGGAAGACAATGGTGGCTGTGGAGTCCCTGTAGATTTCTTCGAATATGTTTTTATATGGTTCGTTGACGCACTGATTCCTGAGTGCCTGCATTGCTACTGATACCTCGACCGAATCAAATCCGTTAATATGAATCCGAATCAATTCGTCATCCAAGCTTCACGTACTTAGTTACGTGAAGTTACAGCACCGAGCCTTAGTTACAACACCGAGCCTACCATGTAAGACGCCCTCAAAGAGGGTGACAACATATTGTCGCGCGTTCAAGTACTGTCAAGCGCACATCCAAACCAGGAGAAACTCCCATACTTAATTGGAATCGCAGCACAGGTGGCACTTTAAATTTCGTTTTCAGCTCGCTCTGAAGCTCCAGAAGTAGACTACGCAACTGCTACGGCCATGTGATGCCTCATAGTGCGTCACGCCTTCGACGGATGGAGGTAAGACTTAATATGTACGTTGAACGCCTCACCAATACAGGTTTCTCGTTTCACGTATTGACAGCAGTTGCTGAGTGTCTGATTAATGAAATGAAAATGAGCCCAGAGACACTCTGTAGAACTCGTGAAAACGGACGAGTGAAAATAAATTTTGTCGTCAGTAATTACATACAAGACGTGGCCCATAACCCGACGAGAATATCGGGCAGATGTTAGGTGGATGTGCTTCTCTCGGCCCCTGACAAACTGCTAGTTTGTGTAGTGCCGTCCACCCTGGTGCTCGGGAAAACCGCGCTTGCACAACGAAACAACGGAATAAGTTCGTTCCATGCGCTGAAGGCGTGCTGTATTCCTTACCAATGTCCTCTAGCAGGTGGTACATCGGCGATACGGACCGGTGTCTGAATGAGCATCAAAAACGACACCCAGTGGCATCTGGCCACCTTTGTGTTTACTAACGATATTGTAGCTGCGTTCCTGAGTTTGAGCATTGTGCGGTTGTCATGCGTCATTGGGAGCAGCCGACACGAGAAATCCTGAAGGCTATGGAAATGGTAGGCCGAACAGTGTGTCCGTGAGAAGGCCTTCACGTGCTTTGTAAGACAAGGAAATTTACAACATTTCAGATGGTTGCACGCAGAATGTGCATAGAATGCATTGATGATGCTGTCAGTCTGTTTAAATTAGCATGTTTGTTGCTATAGCATTTATAGGGACACCATCGGCTGGTTTTTGTCATCAACGTCGCCGTCATGCACCGTATATGTGTGTGTATATATATATATATATATATATATATATATATATATATATGTATATATATATATATATATATATATATAGGAGCCAAAAAGAAAAATATTTAAAGAAAATGCCAAAGCGCGGAATCCAGCCCAGCGAGCGACCTCTCGCTAAGCAGCGCGCGACGTCCCACTGCTACGGCACGAGAAATACGTCTTGCAGTATGCTAACGGTGAGCTATTTGTATGCACCATTTACTTCAGCGTGCTACCTTGGTCACCAGCGAGATGGCGCGAAGTGCGCGAGGGGCGCGCTTTAAAGGTCATCACCTCGCTCGTTGCGATGCGTGTGTTTCCTGCCACGGCTGTTCACTTCACCTTTCAGGGCGTGGTCAAGTGCGCCCGCGCTTATCTCGTTGGGGGTAGGTATATATATCTTGTGCTTTCACCGCGATGTCCGCGCTGAAGTTAGATAGCGTACGAAGGTGATTTCGCTCGCTGCAGCGGCTGCGTTTGCGAAAGGTGCGCGCTGTTTAAACAGAAATAAGTAACAACGGTGACAGTTGTTCGCGCTCGTATTGTGTAAAGCTGTGCGTTCGTTTCGTGCATCCTTCTTTATGTTTGAGCAGCGCGCTTTAAGTGTCGATCTGTGACACTTGATAGTTCTACGCTGGCCCTGAGTGTGTTCTTCTCGTGCGTCCTTTGCGCTTGAGCGACGAGTTGGAAATTTAAAACTGCTTTCCGTTCTTCGCGTTCGATTCCAATTTGTTGCTATCGTATTCGTTGCTTCGCCGTTGTGGCGAAACTGTGACTTTTTTTATTATTATCTCAATGTTCCTCCATAAGTTTTGTCTTGGACTGCGCAAGTATATATTACGCGGTGTTGAAGAATGAAGCTTTGTTGCAATTGAGCGTTGTTCTTTGTGTCGCCTTTTTTTTCTGGCGCTTCGTATTTCTGCGCTGTTTTATTTGCACTACGTTTACACTACGTATTTATTTTATTAAATATGAATGTAAATGTATGCAGTGAGTTGCGTGATAGCGGCACATTCACCGTGATAGCAAGGTTCTGAGTTGAAGAAGGTGGTGACGAAGCTCTAGTATTCAATCCGGAAGGAAAGAGTACTTGCTGGGCCATCCGAATACGCAAAAAAATCCAGTCAAAAACAAAATTATTGAAGCAACTGTAAGGCACTAAGATATAGCGTTTCATTAATGAAGTAATTTGTATGCAGTCGAACCACATATATCGAACTCGCATGAAAACGGGAATTTGCTCGCTGTACAGAATACTTGGATATACATCTTCCAATAAAATTATTTTATTTCAGGTGCGAATTTCAGTGCGCAAATTCGTTTTACGGCAATGCTTCGTGATAATGTAACCAACCCGCCTTGATGCCACTACGCGGATTTTTTTCTTTCTTTTGTATTTTTTTTCCTAAGAGGCAGACTAGACGCTTCTTTCTTTCTTTCTTTTTTTGTCTTTTCCGTCTTTCTATTCCTTTTTTTTTCTTTCTTTCTCTGCCTTCTTCTTAACCCGTTTTGTTTGTTTCTTTATTTTCCTTTTTTGTATTCCTTTTTTCTTTTCTTCTATCGCATTGCGCAATGTTCCTCCTAACATATTGCTTCCTTCATGCCGGGGTTATTGGACTTTTATCCACTAGCTCAGCAGCACGACCCTTATGTTGATAAAGCCAACAACGACGGTCATGGGTTCATATCTAGGCAACAAATAAATGTGGCAACTTCAAATGACAAGTGACCTAGGCAAAATGTTAATATTGTCATACCAGAAGAGGCTGATCGCCGTCAAGCACACAACCGCAGGAGCATCAGTTCTTGAAAAACGGCACATAAAAATGCGCACGGGAACTGCGCACCTAAGGAATCTGCACAACTGTGTGGTCGCCGGCGCTGGTTTTCGGGGTACGACGCCGAAGTCTGTGAGTTATGAAAGCCTCGCTTGAAAATCTAATACGACAAGCCAATATCTGGTGGGGGCCGCGTTTTGAAAGTTGGTCAGGATGGGCAATTTGTTGTTTTTTTTTTTTGCGCGAGCAATCATCCCTACGGAGGCTTGGGAGGCGGTCTTGAACACCGGCCGCCCATGCCCGCGGCGTAGAAAGTGAGCCACGGGAACATTGGCGCGAAAGTTCTCGGCTAAGCGTCTTTGCATTGGAAAAGTTTCGAGCATCCGTTGTGATTTGCCGGTTACCAGCCCGTTGAATCGTTCTCGTGCAGAATGTGGTTTAACGGAGTTTCCATGGAGCGCGTCAGCTTCGTAATGACCGTGGACGAGCCGCGAGCCTCCGTTATGTTTTGTTTGCTCACCCCCCCCCCCCCTTCGTTGTTCTTCTTCTCGCCTTCACTTCCTCCAAGCATTCGCCGCGTCTTCCGTATAAAAGGGTGCTCAGTCGCCTCGCAAGTCAGCACTCGTCTGCGACGGAAGTCATGCAAGCATCGGTGAGTAGACAGCTACGTAGACGCTTTAGTGACGTGAAGTGCTGGTCAGCTGGATACAAAAACGCACATGGCCTCTTTTGAGAATTAGCGAAAGTGTAACGTCACTGCTAACCCTAATACTGTTGGCATCTATGTCTATGGTAAACACACATGCACATAGAATTAGGCACGTGAACGGATAAGTGTCATTAACGTGCTATTCCAATGGCATTTCAAGTAAACAGTTTCCGACCTTTCGCCGGCGTCGTGGCTGGATACGTAAGTAATGGCTTGCGCTGCGTGACTTCGCAGCCGTAACTTGCCCCTCGTGTTAGCCGTGAGCCATTGCCTGTTGGTTATTATAGACAACTTGCAAACGTGTTATGTTTTACGTTATGCTAGCGACGCTTGTCTAGGCAGTTACCTCAAATGCAGCATTTTTGGCACGTCGTTTCACCTGGCGGTCGGTAGTGCTGCGGCCACCATATGATAATTTAGAAATCGAGTCTTGTCATAAAAAAAAAATCACAGCATATCCACGGAGTGAATGATGAGAGGACGAGGCTGCGGAGGTTCATCGGTAAACAGTGAATCTTCCGTGAATTCTGCCAAGTACATCATCACCGACGTGAGATCGGGCGCGTTTATACTAAAGGTTCGATGAGTTATGACGACTTGCAGCTCACTTTAATTTTACATGTAGGCTGTGAATTTTCATTGTTTAGAAAACCATTGCTTTAGAAAACATCTGGCGTCTTTCGTTAAGCAGCTGGCGTCTTTTCGTTTTGCTTTAGAAACATCTGGCGTTCTTTCGTTTTGCTTTTAGAAAACATCTGGCGTCTTTCGTTGGTTTATTTCATCTAGCAATGGCGTTTTGAACGAAATTTTTATTGTTTAATCACGCACAGGAGAAATCTCACCAGGCACTACCTTGGAGGTAAACAATGGCTGCTAATGGGAATGAGAGACAGAAGAAGTCGGCTTTTAGCTAACACTTACACTTATACTTATACTAACGTTTCCTACTGGAACATGCCAATGGCTGCTAATGGGGAATGAGAGACAGAAGAATTTGGCTTTTAGTTAACGCGCACGCTGCGAATTTTGTATTGTTCAACAACGCACAGGAAAAATCTCCCACCAGCACCACCTTCGAGGTCAAGATCTGGTACTAGCGTTACGACTGGTTACGCACTACTACGAGGGACGAACGGGTGCCGCCTTAAGGAGCTTCCCTCCTAAAACGAACGAAGAAAAAAACAACGTAGCACAGTATGTGCTTAACGGCTCGGCATAGAGATCAGGATACCCTCCCGCCAACCTCCCACCATTGAGCTGTGCTTATATGTAACATGGATTAACGAGGTAGTGGAATACATATCGCCTACTCCGGGGCACATGTAGCACATGTAGCAACGGTAATGGAATCCATGTTGGTTAGTTGCGATGATATGTTGGGCAAGAAGGCGCCAACGACATTACTTTGCTATAATTAAACACATGCGCCTGAAACACAGACCATTACACTTAATTCATATCTATTCAGTTGGATTTATATATCTGAGAAAATGAGTTCGTATTTTGTAACGTTCATGAAACCTACAATAAAGAAAAGTTTTGCTTGGCGGCTCTCAAGCAATGTACCGTTTTAGTTTGGCGTGCACATCACTCTACGAACGCAGGCTGTCAGCCATATCCAACGAGAGCTTGCATCCGCAGAGCTGCTGCGAACGATCAAGTAGAACTGTTTGATGACTGCGCAACATATACAGAACGGAAATATAGGCCAACTAAACGAGCGTAGCCATGGCAGCGAGAATTCTGTATTATCGCAGGAGCTCAAACAACAAACTTGAAAGATGGAAAGAAGTGTTAAATTTGAGGGCTCGTTGTTCTTTGCTGTACACAATATTAATGAGCACAAACAGACAATAATGCCAAGGAAAGTATAGGGGATGTTATTAGTAGTAAATGTAAAGTAAATGTGAAGAAAGAAAAGTGGACGAAAAGATAACTTGCCACGGGCAGGGACCGAACCTGCGACCTTCGAATAACGTGTCCGATGCTCTCGGACACGTTATTCGAAGGTCGCAGGTTGGGTCCCTGCCCGCGGCAAGTTATCTTTTCGTCGACTTTTCTTTCTTCACATTTACCTTACATTTACTACTAATAACATCCCCTATACTTTTCCTTGGCATTATTGTCTGTTCGTGCTCATTAAACTTGAAAGATAGGCGCATAAGTTTTGAAAAGCAGGGATAACTAAAAAAGAAAGAAGCATGCCTGCTCTGGCAACGTGGGCACCCTATAAGAACCTCATCAAAACGGCTCAGCTCGAATGGCTGATATACTTCGCGGTAGAAATACTTCGTCGTAGAAAAATTCATAGCCTTTAGTATTTCTCCTGCTTCCTGGGCTGCCTTCACGAAAGATCGGCGTTTAAGTGTTCGGGCGCAAGTTCTTCATTGACTCAGTCGCATAGCATAGCTGCCGGCTGTAACACACGGGACTTTACGGTAATATTTATTTGTTCCAGATCCTCGTCCTTTTCGTCGTAGCGACGCTCGCCTCAGCGGGTATCATTGTTGACGGCGGTCATGGTTACGGCGGCGGCGGCGGCGGCGGTGGCTTCGGTGGTGGTGGTGGTGGCTTTGGCGGTGGCGGTGGTGGCGGTGGAGACATCGGCGTAGCCTCCGTCTCGTACGTCAAGACGCCCGTTGTGAGCGTAGACTACGTCGCCAAGCCTGTAGTCAGTTACGTGGCTAAGCCAGTGGCCACCGTGTCGCATGCCCTGAAGCCTGTTGTAACGTATACCACTATCTCGAGCGGCGGCGGAGGGCTGGGCGGTGGCGGCGGCGGTGGTGGCGGATATGGTGGTGGCGGCTACGGTGGCGGCGGATACGGCGGCGGCCACGGGGAAGGATGGCCGTGGTCGTGAGCGCGGCACACACCACGATGGCTCTCTGCAGCCACCTATGTAGATCTTGTCACCACGCAACAATGAGCTCTGCAACAGACTCCACAAGCCAACCCGTCGACGCAATGACGGTGTTCGATACACCTCGTGTACAAATAATACGAGCTGGCACAAGTAGAGAACAGCCTGTTCGCCAGGGGTAATTGTGAAAGTACCAAAGAAGGTGCAAATAAATGGATGGCTCTTCTTGAAATTCTTTCAGATTTCTTACATTACTCTCCGAATAGTTCAGAATATTGTAATAACGTATTTTAAGTTTTCCGGATAATCAACACATAAACCATACTCATTACGCTAGTTAAGAATCTCAGTTAGAAAATGCTTGATTTAGGTACACATAAAATATGCATCTGATGAAAAGATGCTGCAGAATAAGAAAACGTATTTTTTGTAACTAAAGCATTTCCAAGACTGCAGTTGTAAACCACACACTCACCAAAGCCCGACAAGCGCTAAATAAAGTTCTTTCACGAGCTATAAGGCATTGACTATAGCGCCTGAAAGACGGTAGGAACATTCAACTTGGCGCTTGACAGAAGCAGTGATATTTGCATTGCCAAAGTTACTGATTTATTAAGTAGGTTTTACAGCAGCACATTCGACAGAACACTTAGTATGATGTCAACAATAAATAAGTTTTTTGGGCATAAAAGCATAAGCACGAACGGCACGGCTTTCATTAAATGTAAATCTCAAGGAGGAACCAGAATTCGAATGCGAGGAAAAAATCCTTCAGTGCGTCGAGCCTTTGCGGTCCTGAGACACATCCCAGAAAGTGTATCGTATCGTTCCTGACGAATGCACGCAGTGTAGTTGCACTGACAAACAGTACCTCATACGATATATTTTCCTCGTATCAGACTGTTTTCTTTTTTTTATTTTTGCAGACGCTAATATGTAGAGCGTCAGTAGGTTTCTCTCCATGAAATCTGTTAGAGAAACGCAAATGCGAACAATATAGTTAGTTTCCTGTCAATAGGGACCAGGTGGCACGTAGTCGCTATCTACCGCAAGCTCTTCGCTTGTGTACCATAAGGGAATAAGGCGGCGCGAACCTCATTGGTTTAGACGGCGCCCCTCAATGAAAGCACTCTGCGGAAACCCTCCTCGGGATTCCTCTAAATACTCTGAAAACAAGGGACGCCTTTACTGTGAAAAATAGTTTTGGTAGAAAAGAAAGCACAGTACAGTATTTTCTGGTGCGAAATCGTGTCTATAACGCCAAAGGCATCACACCTTTCCGATACGGCTCCATAGACAACAAATAGGGTTGCTAAGGCCAAGTGGAATTTGTGAGCGGGTCCACCAATCTTTCGGGGTGATATGGAGGAGGGCCACATAGGGTCCAGCTTGCAGGTGAAAAGGGTCATGAGCCGCGCAGCATGCACGCTGCGAGGGTAATGATAAGTTGGCGCGCGGGGCGCGGCGGGAAATGATCTGGGTTGGGAGAGCGAAGGCTTGGCAGGAAGGACAGGACGACACAGAAGAACAGACGCTCATTTTTTTTTTCTGTGTCGTCCTGTCCTTCCTGCCAAGCCTTCGCTCTCCCAACCCAGATATGTTGAACCAACTAGCCCAACAATTAATTATTTTGATGCTAACGATCAGTTGCCGCACGCTACGCGGCATCAGTAACTAGCCCTGGTTTTCCTTCTTGTGCACGTGAGCGCTTTCCTGCTACCCTTGGGACATCGCAACCCCGCGTCATAGCAGGCAACTTCATTGTGGAGTAGCTGGTTGCGTGCACGAGTGGCATTCGATGGCTGCTTGCCGGATTTAAATTACTTTATGCAAGGTTCCCGCAGTTTCATAGCTTGCAGACATGTGCGAAGACGGACACCGCGTTCCGTTGCGTACGCCTTGCTTTCAAGTGTTGTCAAGCGAACATTCGAAGAAAGAAAGCCTCCCTACTTTACTAGAACCGCAGCACAGATGTCATTATAATATTCAGTTTTCAGCTAGTTTCGGGGCTCCCGAAGCAGACGAGGCAGCCGCTGTGACCACGTGATCCCTCATAGCACGTCACGCCGACGGTGGCGACATCTTTTCCTGTCATATGCTCTGTTCCAGTTAGATGAGTAAGAGGAGAAGTGAGATGCCGTCTCAGAATCATCGCGTTACTTCTACCCACAGGCGCCGTGCACTTTACAACACAGTAACGAAAGTCTTCCATTGAAGTGCGTGACGGAGGATAGACACTCGGAAAGCGCGAGGGACCGTGCCGGACGCTTAGCGCCTCCTAGCGGAAATTCAGGGAAACTTTTAAGCGCTTCTACCGTTGAGGTGAGGATATATCGATACTTAGGAAAAATCTCTATATTTCCGTTGGTGACATGCACACGGAAGGACGCATTGCTTCAAGAAGGATCGTGTTGTAGGGAACCCTATAACTTTGACACATGCGACGTAATGCTGATTTGTAGAGAAAACAAGATAATCCAATATAAATAATACAGCACACATAATAATTGCGCGATTTGTAAATGATGGGACGTGGTAAAGTAGACAAATATAATGATAATAGCTCAATCACAAAAGACTAGACTGTTCGGCAAGATGATAATCCATGCCGAAGTAAACAAGATCCTGAGATTAAAGCGAGAAGAAAAAGCGGGTCACAGGACAAGCGCACAATCAACAACTGAAAGTTTTATTGAAAAGTAACATACACTAATGGGGCACCACGCTGCGTGTCCTAAACAGGCTTTTGCGAGGGTTGGGTAATTGCCACGAACTAGTGATGGTGAAAGGCGGGAACTAGCCTCGAAGCGCTGGCCGTGTGATGAAACGCGCACGTCTCCCCTCTCACCCCGGCCAATTTCCTGTGTTTAGGCAGAAAGAAAGATGAGCAATTCGAAGTACTGTGTTAAATTCGCTATGGGAGAGCAATAAGCCGTCCCGTAATAGAGGCTTAAAACAAGTACACACGGTCATCAAAGGACAACGTTTTGTCGGAGCCAATTATTCAATCCAGACAGAACACCCATCCATTATGGCAAAGCGTTATTTGTTTCCCTGGTTTCACCATCTCATTTTACCTTTTGATTTCTTGATGCATTGAAGCTCAAGCATAAGATTGCTGCGGAGACAATACACATTTCTCTAACGTTTGAATTCTTAATGTATCGCCAATGAATTGGAGCAGTGAAATAGAATACTGGGATCCTAAGTTATGCACTCATACATAGAGGCAAGATAATTCATCCAGCTCTCTGATGATTTATTTCGCCAGTACGTGTACCTGTATTTGAAACAATGCCAACTGATTTATTAACTGAATTGACTAATTTACTCCTTTATTCAGCACTCAATCGATGGCCCGGCAGGTTCATCTAAGTGGCTTGTGTTATCTAACTTCTCTCCATGCACCCTGGCAGCAGCGCACGTAAAAAGCAAAGCTGCATCAACAAAGTGTATTTTTGTTTGATACGACAGTATCAAGAAAAAAATGGCTGCGGCTTAGCTCGGCTAGGCCTGGCTTTGAAAGCAAAAGCTTGTGACACTTCGTTAAGCTTCTATACCGCCATTGCCGAATCACATTTTGGCAACCAAACGATACGGCTAGTCAAACGTGACATACTGCGAGCACTCAGTACCCTCGTTTCTTCAGTTTCCGAAGCCGTAGCCGAAGTCAAACGCGAGGCGTTCATTGCCGCTCCTAAAGCTCGTCGCTGTCATCTTTCTGCAACCTTCTCCCGATGTTTAGCTCGCCGAATTTCCCGTTCATCACTCGTTTCAGCCTTCCACTTTGCGTGCTGGTACTCATGTTTCTGCTTTACCTCATTAGCAAACCGAGCGACATCCACATGACGGAACGACGCAGCTTGCCGCTTTGACCACTCGGATCGCGCAGACAATTTTGTCACAGATGGACCAGCGTCCTCGCTCACTCCTTCCATCGTGTGACCATGGCACAATGTCACAACTGATGCACTCGCCCGCTGACCCGACGTGGCAGAAAAAGCGGCGAGTCACGTGGTTAATCACGTGGACATGGCTGGCGAGGCAGCGTTGGTCATCCTAGCAGCGGTCCAGCAGCTGGTGGCGGCAGACGCTGCTAGTCACGTGGCATGCGTTCTTTGCTTCAAGCCAACACGGCATGTGTTCTTCGCTTCAAGCCTAAGCGAAGATACACGGCAAAACTGGCTCGACTAGGCCAGCAATGCTTCGATTTAAAGGGACACTAAGGAGAAACAATGCCACAGTTTAGGTCAATAAATTGAGCTCTGATGATTCTAATGTCGTTAATTTCGCCATCATAAGTTTAAACGATCTCTTGGAATCTTGGAAGAATGCCAACATCATCATCTGCCATAAGAAAGAAGGACATCAAGGCCCTGAAATATTACAGGCCCATCAGCTTACTGTCCGTTGTCTACAAGCTATTTACAAAAGTAACTGCTAATAGAATTAATGCGACATTCGAGTTCAATCAACCAAAGGAAAGGACCAGGCAGGATATCGTAGAGGCTTCTCAACAATAGGCCATATTCATACTATCAATCAGGTGATGGAAAAAGAATGGAAACTTTATTGTCAAATCAATGAGATTTGAGTCCGGCGTCTCTTTAGTGGGCCTGGGCACCCACCGCGGACGCGGTTCCGAGACCTTGTCTCGAAGCGGCTTCCTCGGCACGCTGGACGGCCCAGAGTTGTGCTGTCAGGTTCGAGCTGAGCAGTGCGGTGAAATGCGCGGAATACAACCAACCCCTATACATAGCCTTCACAGATTACGAGAAGGCATTTGATTCGGTGGAGACATCAGCAGTCATGCAAGCACTGCGGAATCAGGGCATCGACGAAGCCTATATAAACATAATGAAAGAAATCTACAGCGGATCCACAGCCACTATAGTCCTCCATAAAGAAAGCGACATAATCCAAAGAAGGGCGTACGGCAGGGAGACACGATCTCTTCAATGCTATTCACTGCGTGTTTACAGGAGGTTTTCAGGGCCCTAGATTGGGAAGAATTAGGGATAAGAGTTAAGGGAGAGTATCTCAGTAACCTGCGATTTGCTGATGACATTGCATTGATGAGTAACACGGGAGACGAATTACAGCTCATGATTACTGAACTGGATACGGAAAGCAGAAGAGTAGGTCTGAAAATTAATATGCATAAAACTAAAGTAATGTGGAACAATCTTGGCAGAGAACAGCGCTTTGCGATAGGTGGCGAGACACTGGAAGTTGTAAAGGAGTACGTCTAGTTAGGACAGGTAGTAACCGCGGAGCCGAACCATGAGAGTGAAATAACTAGAAGAATAAGAATGGAATGGGGCTCATTCGGTAAGCATTATCAAATCATGAATGGTAGTCTACCACTATCCCTCAAGAGGAAGGTATATAACAGCTGCATCTTACCGGTACTTACCTCGGAGCAGAAACCTGGAGAATTACAAAGAGGCTTCAACTTAAATTGAGGATGACGCAGCGAGCGATGGAAAAAAAACGATAGGTGTAACCTTAGGAGACAGAAAGAGAGCAAAGTGGGTCAGGGAACAAACGGGGGTTAAGGATATCATAGTTGAAGTCAAGAAGAAGAAATGGATATAGGCCGGGCACGTAGCACGTCGGCAGAATAACCGGTGGTCATTAAGGGTAACTGACTGGATTCCAAGAGATGGCAAACGCGCGAGGGGGAGACAGAAAATAAGGTGGGTAGATGAGATGAAGAAGTTTGTAGGTATAACGTGGCAGCAGAAAGCACAGGACCGGGTTGATTGGCGGAACATGGGAGAGGCCTTTGCCCTGCAGTGGGCGTAGACAGGATGATGATGATGAAGTTTATTAGTAGAGCAGAAAACCAAGTTCAAACTTTCATTTTTAAGTCTCGCGCCGAAATCTCACCGCGTGACGACACCGATTTCAAAGTCTATTTATCGTGTTTTCAAGCTTCAAGTGTCGTCGGCGTGCAGCACAGCCGAAGATAGGCAAAGGGCGAGCTTCTTCTCGCCGGTTCCACTCGCGGTGTCGGCTATCGGCGTTGCATCATATTTTCTTTCGTGATGTTTGCAGATTTTGCCAGGCGTTTTATCCTAGACTGCTGGTTGTCGGCGGCCGTATTGTGGGGGTGAGGAGGCGCGCCAGCACGCGCACGGCGTCTTTTGATACATGTTTTTTCTGTTGCGCGCGGTCTTATGGATAACCGCCGGCGCCGGGATTTCACGTCGTCGCTTTAAATCAGTGGCGGGCGCCCACTTAAGCGCTCGATTGTGATAGATAGATAGATAGATAGATAGATAGATAGATAGATAGATAGATAGATAGATAGATAGATAGATAGATAGATAGATAGATAGATAGATAGATAGATAGATAGATAGATAGATAGATAGATAGATAGATAGATAGATAGATAGATAGATAGATAGATAGATAGATAGATAGATAGATAGATAGATAGATAGATACGGTCAAAGGGCCTATGGTTCGCTAAGAATTGTTCCGCATTTAAAATACACCATCTCGTGGCGTGTTTGATATTACGAGATGTTTCAATGTGTCTGTCTAAACCAAGGACAACTTTTTTGAGGGACCCTCGTAATCAGCGGCGCCTACCCTGGTAGCAGGATAGTGACAACCTCTGTCCAGGTGAATGCCATATTAATGACAAAGTCGCTGACGCGGACGCCTCTTCTTCTTAAGGCGACTTGGAAATATTGTAATCGACGAGCGCGTGAAACTGTCGAATTAATACGAACTCGGACACGATATTCAAAGCGTCGGCCACACTGCGTGTGTCGGTGCTCCGAAACAACATGGCGGTTCTGCAGGAGTTGTCGCCACCCTAAATCTTACCTTAATATGTAATCCTTCAGAAGCATTGCTGTAAAATCCATGGTATATGCTCGCGTTTGTTAGAGCCCCAAACAATAAATTTAGTGGATTAAGAAACAAAATCAGCGGGTAATTGCTCGCTTAAGAGACTGAGAAACGTAAAGTGCGGTCCCCACTTCAGAATTATTGACAACAAAACGTCGAAGAATTTAGAATAAAAATTGGGGGACCCTTATGCTTCGCCGTTAAGAGTTGAACGCAATAGCGAAATCCGGCCCCTGGTGCGCACTTCAACCACTAAGTGCATACTTATTAATCTGTATTGTTACACACACACGCACACAGACACACACGCGAGCGCGCGCGAGAATGGTACGTACAGGTTTTTGATCTAAAGCAAGAGTCGCATGGCCTCCAAGATATACGCCGCGCGCTTGCCATCTCGGAGGCCATGAAGAGTCTCACAATGCCTCACAGATGACAGCACATTATCTAGCGTTTGCTGTTTGCACTCCCATTTATCAGCAATAAAGTTTATTCCTCCTCCTCCTTGCTTGATCAACGCCTCCTCTGGAAAGGCGGCATTGGCTTGATATGTCTTCCGCTAGATGGACATAGTTGTCCATTTCCTTTCTCAATTTTTCGCTCACGGATGATTTTTCGCTCACAACCAACGGTCCCGACACCGACGGCGGAAATTCTGCGACACGAGCTCTCTAACGCTATCGCGTTAAAAGTGAGTCTTAACGACAGCACGCACAAGCCTCCGCATGCACCGAAATCGGTTAATATTTAATGGCATGATTTTCGAACAGCTTTGATACCGCCTACAAAACATCGGTTGCTTGCGTGTCGTCGAAGTCTCGTATGCTGCGGCCATGCGATCGCTGAATGGAGGCACCATTCTGGTACGCCCTTCTATCGTTAAACTGATCGCCCACTGTTAGCACATACGTTACATTACTCGCCAGTTTGGTGATGCGAGACGCCGGTTTGGTGATGCTCTATCGCAGTGACAGCGGGCACGGCGCGCTCACTGTGCATATTCTCTGAACAGGTAGCGCATAAGCAGTTCTCTGCTGTCTCTTTGAACAAGATTATTTTAGCAGTAAAAAACGCCCCTCCTTCTGACAGCATTTAGAGGAATGTCCAGGACGGCACCCGCAGGGTGTTTTCATTGAGCGCCACCAGCCACACCTGGAAGGAGCGCGCCACTTTCTCCCTCATGATAGGCAAACAAGGCACGCCCTATAGATGGCGACTGTGTCACTCCTCGTCCCCAAGAGGCACACAAGTAATTAGTGTTTGCGCATCCGTGCTTTTGTGTAACAGTTTTGTTGGGTAACCTACAGGACACTGTACGAATCAGCGTCTGTAAAAGAAAAACAAACGCTCCAATACAAGGAAAATAAAATCGTCTGAAGTACTGTCTGTTTGATAGAGTAAATTGAGCACAGTCATTCGAAATGGAATGATACACTGTCAGGGATATCTATTATGATTACAAGATATGGCGTGATAAAGAGTTTTTTACTCACTTTCTAATTGTGGTTGCTCCTTCATAGTTAGCTTTAGTCATAGCTGTTCCGTCCGTGCTTACGCTTTCGTGCCCAAAGATTTTATTTATTGCTTACGTCCTATTCAGAGTTCCCTCGAATGTGCTTCTGTAAAGCCTACTTAATTATTAAAGCATAAGCTTGGGCAATGCAAGTTTAATTTCTTCATTCAAGCCTTAGCTATTGTAGCGGACAACTTATCTTGTAAATCAAGCGAATGCCACTTGGCCAAATTGTGCGAACGGTACCGCTAATTGTAGTAGCCCCTCAATTGAGCCCTTGTTTTCTACGTGATAATTTAACAAAACCTATTCATGCTCTTTGGGAAAGGACGCAGTGAGATATTTATAGTTGCTAAAACTTAGTCGTTGTCATTTGGGGCTTTGTAAACACGCGGCTTTAGAAAGCCGCGCCTTTCACGTCTACCTCAGACGCTAACTGGTGAGTGCCCATTCAGGTGAGCGCCCGTCTCATTCTCACTCTTCCGTCTACTCGCTTACTTTAACAACAAATGGTCGCCTCAGCAGACACATCCAATGCTATGCAGCGCTTATGCCGCGCAGCTCTCACTTTCCAGAGTTGCACGAAGCGCGCGCCAAACCGGACTGCTTGGCGTAGAAGTAAATGCGCAGATGGTACGCTCCCGTAGATTTGTCTTCATCGCCAAGAAAAGTGGTCCGCGACTATAGAATGTCCTTGTCATCTCTCATACACTACAATTATTGCCTTCTAGCTCGTGGAAAGAATCATATTTTATGTTTTTCGGGGTTTGAGGAGTATGTGGGTTAAAACTGCAATCAAGGAAACGCTTTAAATACGAGAAAGCGTTTTTAAAGGGAAAGCCTTACATGGCTCATCAACTCGAGTGTCGAAGAAATATCATCACGTGATGACGTCGCCAAATGAAGTCATCATGACGTGACAAATAGCCAGAATTTGTGACCTCACAGAGGCAAAAACGTGACGTCATCACATGACATCCTCTCTTGGTCAAAGGTGGCCCGATCACAGGGGCAGTTAAAACCAGGTGAGGTGCAGAATGCTGGCAATGTCAGCGATACTGGGGGCAGTGACCATGTTAGGCGCAGAAAGCTCTTGTAGGAGGCGGGGGAGGATCGATACATTGAGTGAAATGACGAAGGCTTTCGCCTTCAGTCGACTGATGCGAATGTATAGAGGGCCCCGATGAGTTTTCTTTTGTAGCGTTAGCTACACTGACCTAGACGAGCCAGTTTCACGTGGCTCCTCAAGAGCCGTGCTGCGCATGAGCGAGGATCAGTGATGTCACACAGCTGGCGCATCGGAGCCGGCACCTCCCGCGCACTCTGCCGCTACCGCGCGCGACTCGCTGCCGCCGGTCTGCGCTTTCCAGAGGAGCGACGTCGTAGCCGAGGTAGAGGTACTGGCGGCGGCACGGGCGCAGCTCCTCGCATGCGCTGTGCAGTCGCCGTCTGACACTGCGCTGGAGCCGCTAGATAGCGCCTCTGACTGGCGTTTGCCAATGTGGTTTAGCAATGGAGAAGGAGAGCGCAAATGCTGCTCAACGGCGCAGAAGAGCGGAGAAACTTAACTCATAGGATCCCGAAGTAGTTGTCTGGCCAAATAAGTATACATGTTCCACATATACGTATACCGTGTGTGTGTCATTGGAGCAGCAGTAACCATGATAATGAAGCTAATTCTAGACAATTAGGGAAGCTAAGAACAAGCAGCTGAACCTTTGCTAATGCTGCGTTATCCTGGCAAAGCCGAGCTAAGCTACTGCAACATTTTTCTTCTTCTATGTCTCATTCCCGTCATATGCGTATTTTACGTGCAAACATTTCATGTTTTACTGAGCTTTTTGACTATAATTTTTGATATAGTGTATGCGTTGTTTATCGGAAACACACAAAAGACGCTAAGACGATAAATGTCTTAAATGGATATATATCAGAAATATCAAAGAATTATTCAACAGCCAGCCATTTATTTAGAAGATCTTTGGTAGTATAACAATTCACCTAACGCACAGGCGCTGTTTTCTCCTTATGCCAGCTGGTATTACTGCATACAAGTGAATAGAACACCATTACTGCCGAGATGGGGTGGCTTTTGGAGGCTGTTTCATAGTTCATTAGTGCGCGGTGAGAAGATCGACACGCGTGGCTGCAGGGGGACAGCGTGGTGGGTGCCGCGCTCATGACCAGGGCCATCCTCCTCCGTGGCCGCCACCGTATCCGCCTCCGTATCCGCCACCGCCGCCGCCGCCGTATCCGCCACCACCACCGCCGCCGCCACCCGAGATGGTCGTATACGTTACAACGGGCTTGATGGCATGCGACACGGTGGCCACCGGCTTAGCCACGTAACTGACTACAGGCTTGGCGACGTAGTCTACGCTCACAACTGGCGTCTTGACGTACGATACAGAGGCTACGCCGATGTCTCCACCGCCACCACCGCCGCCGCCATAGCCGCCACCGCCACCGTAGCCACCGCCGCCGCCGCCGTAACCATGACCGCCGTCAAGAATTATACCCGCAGAGGCGATCGTCGCTACAGCGAAAAGGACGAGGATCTGCAACCAAGAAAGAAGGCCTTAAAAATAAAGAATGTCAAAGAATGAATGCCGGCGTTTGTGGTGTCGTGACTTCTTTCTTGTGTCCGTCTTTGCACACCCTGCCTTTTTAGAATGAATACCGTAATGTTCCGCGTGTGGTACCCCTCCAGATATCCTATGCGGCATGGTTGAATGGAGAAACTCTGACCTAACACTTCAACATCGAGCTTTCGTGAATGCAGCTCTGGAAGCAGGAGAAACGCGATAGGCGACTCAGCAGAGCAGCAACGTTAAAGTCATCACGACGACATTTTCTTCTTATTGTTTATGCATGTGGTTACTAGCATGTCCTCCGCTGTAGTTTTCTTTGTAGCTGCATAAAATACTCGTTGATCGTGACATCCAGGGCCATTGGGTGGGTTACCCAGTCGAGGGCCCTACTGGCGATCGCGGCACGCCGGGCTTTGTTGAAAAGGGCCATTTGCGGACTCAAGGCAAAACTGTACGCCGAGCGAATCTTGACATTATTATAGCTCTCATAAAGGTTGAGAAAACTTGGACTGGTTTCCTAAGATATATAATTTACACACAATAGATGTGAATTAGGTGTTCGTGTCTCTCTTCAAAGCGTATGTATTTCAGTACAGAACAATAATATAGCTGTCGCTTTCTGGAACAACATACCATCACTGCGAATTGTCATACAGTTCATTACTGTATCTCATATACATAATGTTCACTTCGCGTTCATATGCTTGTACGTATTGTTTACTTCACGTGCCACGAAGTGAACAATATGCATCTCATTGACTCGCTAATCCTAATGACTTATAGGGACGGCTCCGTCGTAGGAGGTCAGCGACGCGGTACCCTGATCAATGCGCAGCATGCTTATATGAATGTAATGTACCATACTTTTTGTTCCTTCGCTTAATATGACATGATTAAATTTCCTAATAGAGTGGCCGCAGAAATAACCGTCGTTCAGGTAAACGACAGACCAAATCTACTTCAAGCCGTCACTAAAGTACCTTGGCACGTTGCAGCGAAAATTTCGAAAATATATGCATCAAATGCTAAAGGTAATACACATGACATAGACATAGATGCGAACATAGACATAGATGCGAACAGTATTGGTACCAGTAGTGGTGCAGCAGTTTTCACTACGTGTCAAAAGAGACCACGTGCGTTCTTATATCCAGCTGTCGGGCACTTCGCGTCACTCAGGCGTGAACGTCCCCGTCTACTCACCGATGCTTGCATGGCTTCCGAAGCGGGCGAGTGCTGACTGACCACCGGACTCGGCGCCCTTTTATACGGAAGACGCAAGCGAGGAGTGCTCCGAGGAAGTGGAGGCGGAAAGAAGAAAGGAGGATCGCATAAGCAAATAAAACATAACGTAGCCTTCAGGCTCATCTACGGTCATTATGAGCCTCACGAGTTGCGTTGGAAACCCCGTTACACCACTTCCTGCATGAGAACGATTCAACGGGATAGTAACAGGGAAGTCACAACGGACGCGTAACACTTTTCAATCACAAAGACGCTTAGCCGAGAACTTTCGCGTTAATCTTTTCGTCCGGGGTCACTTTCGCGGCCGCACGCTTTGGCAGCTGGCGTTCGTGACCGCCTCCCAAGCCTCCAGAAGCGCCGATTGTTCGGCCAAGAAACAAAATGGTCACCCGGGCCAAACATCAAAACGCCGTCCCCACTGGGCGTTGGCTTGTTGCATTGTACTTTTACGCAGCCCCACTGGTAATAACTGGAACAGGCTTTATATGACCTAGGAAAATAACAAAGGCTTTCAGTCTAGACGAGCAGTCATATTACAGGCAGATGATAGTCGGACTTTTATTCCACTAGTGTCTACGATACGGACAGATACGCCAATAGGCGCGGCCTGCTCTGCTCAAGTCACAGGACCACTTGTACCCATGAGCCATCAGTCCACTTCATTCGACTTGAGGGTCTGTAAAGAAAGAATTGCATAGCGAGTCCGCCTTTAAGGCTTTAGTGCGACCTTCTCACTGATCTTGCTAGGCAAGCTTGTTTCCTGCTGATTCGGGGTCGATGAGCGCCGGAAATTTGGCAATAAGCATTACTTACCGTATTCCCACTTTGCGCAGGAAGCTAATAGTGTTTGTTGGCAGCCGAAAATGCGAAAGACATTGCAATTCGCACGGCCTTTCATGCATTTGTAAGCTGTGCATTGAAATTGTGTAGAATGGAAATGGCCAGAACCTTACTCGTTCGGGCTGTTCGAACCCTTTATTCACCCACCTAAGCCTGGTGATGTGACACTGCGCAGGTGAAGCCCGGACAACAGGGTCTCTCCGCTGGTGTTTGTATAATATATATATATATATATATATATATATATATATATATATATATATATATATATAGATAGATAGATAGATAGATAGATAGATAGATAGATAGATAGATAGATAGATAGATAGATAGATAGATAGATAGATAGATAGATAGATAGATAGATAAACTCATTATCGCCATAACTTATAGTTGCTGAAGTAATTTTGTTTGTGGCCGGAAATTTGCGTACTTCTTCCGACAGCTCAGCAACTATTCCTGGCTTAAGGATTGAACAGCAGCACTTCTAAAAATAATACTTAAGTCCGCTACCGTTCAAATCACAATCTTGCTGTCACTGCGAATGTGCCGTCATCCCACAACTCCTTCTCTTATTTCCTTTAATACAAAATTAACGGTCAAGCTCTTTATGGCACTTCCCAAGCCCGCTTCCAAAGAGTGTTGTAGTGTGGTGGGAACGGCCTCTTCAGGTTATGGCGACCCCATCAACTCTCTGAAACCACTTGATGGCACTGCCAACAACAATCATCATTATATTGTGGAATTCAATGCAACGTTCGAGACCTTTAGGGGCGCTTCACAACTTTTTGTTGCGATAAGGGTGGAGGAAGCCGCGAAAAAAAAGTTTTAGGAACTCACCCCCCCCCCCTGTTACTAGGCCACTTTCCCGTGTTCACTCGCATAAAATCAACATTGCTTGGCCAACTACAGACTACTGTTGCGTAGCGATGCCTCGTTGTCGAGTAGCACTCGCATACATTGCCTGATAGGCGCATTGTTTTGTTTACTACGTACTCGCGTGCACTTGTGTGCTAATTATTGCTGGTGATTGCTTACTAAAGGGAAATTTTGGCTTGCAACAGATAAGGTTGCCAAAAGTGAAGTAGTTCATACTAGTTCTAAATTTTAACACGAATATGTTTTATGCCGGGGTCCACCAAGATTTTCGTGACGTATTTCCGTCACGGAAATACGTCAGCAAAATTAATGCCATCAAACGGCAAAGAAAGAAAACTACAAGAAAATGTTCCGTTGATAGGAGTCGAACCCATGAGCTCTCGGTCCGCGACGTTGGCTGGCGGGTGTTTAGCCCACTGAGCTATCGCCAAACACCTAATAGAGGCTACATGAACGTGCCTTTTATTTTTGACACTTTCCTTTCACAGTGCTCCTGCATGGATAGATGGATGAATGCTATGAGTGTCCCCGTTATAACGAAGTGGTGACATGTGTGCCACCAGGCTCGATAAACAGAATGAAAAAAAGAAAACGCGCCGTTGCTGCGACTGTTCCATGCAGCGCGTTTCCAATTGAAGTGTAATTTCGTTTAACACACCGCGAGGTGGTGGCTTCAGCCCTAGCCTCACTCCATCCATATCGAAAAATAGCTCTCTGACGCTCGCCTGGCTGTCGCACAGCGTTCCCCGCTCGCCCTGTGAAAATTAACTGCCAGGCTAGAGGGAAGACACAACGCGCACAGCGTTTCTCTTCGCGTCTCGCGACGCTTTGGAGGAGTGCATATCGAGTAACAGTGTTTGTGCTGTGCTTGTGGATGCCATATTTGCGCGGGATTCACCATATGTGGTGTCCACGTATATGTTAAGAACTTCAGCTACCGCAAGGGTTAAATCATGATCATGGGCGTTAGTCGTCGGCACGGAGATGTGCCACTAGGCGTCAGTGTGAGTGCGTCCACATCAGGTGGTGCTACATCTGCCAAAAAACAACAGACATTAAACAAGCTCTGGTATACCAATGCACTAAAGCGATCAACTACTTCTTTGACGACACGTTTCACTTGCGTGTTATACCAATTCCTATGACAGAGAGATGAACCATCTTTTTTTCTATTGTTTACTGCCATTAGGTAATGTTGGTTAAGCGTTTCCAATCGCTGGCCAGTGCTGGTAAGCGCTTACAAATGTTTGATAGTAGAGCTAACGTCGCCTAGCACTGGTTAATATTGGTAACGATCGGCTACGGTTCACTACTGCTCGCTACTGTCGGCGAACTGTTGGCTAGCGCTAGATGATGTTGACTATCCGTCATCTGCTGATCCCTAGTGCTCGCTATCCCTGGCTGCCATTGCGTAACGTCGGCTGTGCACTCTCACAAGGAAACAATTAGATTTATACGACTATGATTATATGATTTATATTCAATATTGATCGAACCTACAGGAATGTGGCCACGAACGGGAGGGCCGGTGTTACGTAAGGACGCAATGTAAGCTACCCTTTAGCCGTCAAGTCACAATAGATGTGCCTAGTGAGCCTGGTTACCGTACACAAACCCTTGATCTTCGCAGTTCCATGCGTCCTGATCTTAGTATTTGGCTGCATGTTAAGCAATGTGCCATAACCAGCTCGTTGCTGAGTGCTTTGCGTAACATCGATTCCCACAGCGCGTCGGATTTGCCGCTCTTAACATTCCTGAAAATCCAGATGCAAACCAAGAAAACGCCGGGTTCCACGAATC
The DNA here is from genome assembly GCF_013339695.2 of Rhipicephalus sanguineus. Lineage (NCBI taxonomy): Eukaryota > Metazoa > Arthropoda > Arachnida > Ixodida > Ixodidae > Rhipicephalus > Rhipicephalus sanguineus. The sequence goes on along the minus strand of NC_051182.1, from coordinate 115,465,580 downwards.
CGACCTTCAAGCTAAGCCAAGTTCAAAGCAGGAGAAATAGCTTGAGGGAAGAGCTAGTGCGGCGTGTTCGTGAAAGCGAACTGCTGCTCAAGCTCAATCTTTCGTGTCGCCACAACCAAATGTGCTGACTGCACCCCAGTTCACTGCGCGTCTGCGCCGAGAGCGCCAAGCAACACCGAGAAGCGTAAGAATGTCGTCGTGTGGTGCGACACGCTGGCTGCCTTGCCGCGGCGTCTAGTCGAAGCTTATAGACATCTCGCCGTCATTGCCTAAACCAAGACGTGCAATAGAGTTAAGTATCTGCAAGCTAATGATCTTGACTTTTCCGGAAGCAAGCAAAACCTGATCTATCGCTCGGCAAACATGGTTTAACAGTGTTAAATCACGGCAAATGTATTTTAGGTGCGAAGCATCTCATAGCGGAGTTCAAACCGCTGGTGGTGTGCGGCGTGACCACCCTTACTGCGCATGCTCATATCCTCTCCACACACCTCCTCCCCACTCCTCAGCTCCACTTCCCCTCTCCCCTTTCTCTTCTCCACTCACCCTCTCCCCTTTCCCTTATCCCCTCACCCTCTCCAATCTTCCTCTGAAACGCAGGCTAGACATGCCGAAATTCTCTCCTGCACAACGCCGCGATGAGTGCCAGCGCATGCGCGTCCCCTCCCCCCTCTCTCCTCACCTACGCTGCCCCCCCCCCCCTCTCGCGTGCCTGTAGATCGCGTTACCCGCTCGCCCTGTGAGAATTAACGGTCAGGCTAGAGGAAAGACAAGACGCGCGTAGCGTTCCTCTTCGCGTTCCACGACGCAAGGTCGGTAGCATAGAGTTTCCTAAAATTAACTAGAGGGGACTCTGGCGCTGCGATCGTTCAGCTACCATGGGAATGATGGGTAGTACACAAATTTGCCTAGTCTTCGTGCTTGCGGCTTCAAACCTACTTGTGGCTTTGTTTATTGCTGTGTTTTGGCGTTTGTTTCGGATAAAAGAATAGACCATTGTGAACTTCGTGAGAGGTTTGATTTGGTGAGCCCAAAAAAGTTAAAGTGGTGAAGTGGAACTGCTGACTTTTGCTGAACTTCGTTTTGCGACAAAGCGGATGCAGCCGACGCGGAGCCAAACGGAGCCGAAAGAACGAAGTTTAGACAAATTTGTGTACTACCCATCATTCCCATGCTGGCTGAAGCGTCATGCGTTGCAGCTCCCATAGACACTAGCGCCAGAGTTCCCTCTAGTAAGTATTGTAGGAAACTCTATGGTCGGTAGCATGCCCAACGAACGCCAACGGAACGCGATCGTGCAAGTGCTCCGGCTTCGCAACGCCTCATGGTCCCCTTTAGCGGGAAATGGTGTAATTTTTTAGTATACTGACATGCAACAAAAGCACAGTTTGTTCCTGCCCACAGGGTCATTGATACCAGGTGGCGTATGCCGTAATGAAACGAGATATGCTGCTGAGATGCACCTGCCAGTCGATCGATCCAGTAGTGAATGAGTCAATCGGTCAATTGTTCATTCGGTTCACGTCTGAAATTACATAGACAGTTTAGAAAATATCATCAGACAACTTGATAAATTCACCTGCTCTTACGCATGCGATACAGTACAAGTTTTTCATTGCTTGAATCCCACTTATTGGTGAATAATACACCGCATTAAAAGACCGAAAGGTAAATCGCAGTGCACTGTCTCCGCCATTGCACTACGCCTACTGCTTGAATTTTCCCACTAATACAAGGGTAAAGCGAGACTGCCAAACCAGAGAGACGAATGGTGCTTGTGCACACTCTATAGACGTTCTTTCGGAATTAAAAAGTTGGCTCAAACGATAGTGCCTTCGTTGCCATGTGGTTGCCATGTAGGTGTTCTCTAAGCACACGTACGACTGTGCCAGTGTCTTTTTTTAGATGTTCGTTTCTCTAAGCACACGTGTGATACGCCAAAATATGCCTGTCTCTGAAAAATGAACACCACACTTTAAGAATTTCATCTTCTAAATACGTGCGCATTTCTATGGGAGTCAACGAGAAACCTTTCCACCCGTCCGTCCCTCTTTAGCGTAAAATAAATCTCTATAAGACAATAAGCAAAATAATGGCACATTTGACTGGGCACTTTCGCGCTCTAACTCGAACTGCAACAACGCGGTGCACGCTTATGATTTGAGCCTTAGAAAGCGTGGCCGAGCCAATCCTGCAGCCACACACCAGCGCAACTGGAGGCAGGAAGAGGATACAAACCATGGCGTCTTCTGTTGTAGGTGAGCAGGAGCACAGCGCATGTAGCCGCGGCTGACCTGACATCGGAAGTAAAAACTTAGGAATCAGGGGTTCAAATGGCATTCACGCCATCATGGCAAAAATGGGATGACTTCGGAGCGCTCTGAGGCAGAGCATGGTGTTCTGAAAGAACCAGCCGAATATGTTCGGAGCCGTCTATTTTCAGCACCCGAACGTAACGAACCGACATAGCGCTCTTGAGCGCTTGGAAAGGACCAGCCGAATGTACCATAAGTTTCCTTGGCGGTGCTGAGTTTCGAACCCTGGCCTCCAGTCTCCGAATGCGGCTGTCTCACGACCAAGCAGGACTTAAAATGAACAAAATGGTAGAGTGGAAGCTATCGGAACGCATTACCGGCAAATAGAAGCCGCGGTTTGCCCTTGGTTTGTTTCAGAATTATGCGCTCTACGGGCGTCCTTCCTACCTGTCTGTTGTGGTTTTTTTTTCGCGCTTTTTAAAGATGCTCTACGGGCGGTATCAGTTAGAGATATTTTGGTTTTGCTTTGTTGGTGTAAACTCTAGGCTAATTACAAGGTGATGCATCGTTAATCCCGGTGAAAGTAACCTACTGAGGAGAGTATTGGTGAGTTGATATCGAATAAAGTTTGCGTACATGGTGTGACTTAAAAAGGAAGTTTGATTACTTTTAGGAGCTCGTTTTCTTTGTTAGGCACAATATTAATGAGAACTAACAGACAATAATGCCAATAATGCCTTGGCATTATTGTCTGTTAGTTGTCATTAAAAAGGAAGTTTGTAACACAAAAGCACACGTCGAGCACCATTTATCCTAACAAATTACCCACAATAAACTGGTTGGGCGTCTGAGGAAAACGCTGTTTTTTCTTCGCTTTATGCGAGCGTTTTATCTTGCCACTGCAAAGGCGACTAATTCATAGCTTCACTTTTGAGGCATGCCTTTCACTCCAGCAATTTTTTTAAGCCCCCTTGCTCACCACTCGCGGGCTAAATCTCCCCGTTCCCAGAATTGACACATGTGTGAACGGTACACATTTGCTGTACCCACGCTACAAAAGACATGTAAAAAATAGCGCCGCCTGCGCTAAGTCGCGCAAGGCCATGGATTACAGCAGAGCTTGTGGGCACCTAGTGGGTCCTGGCTTGGCTAGACTTTTACCATCTCACCGCTCTTTCCCATCTCTTGCTATACTATACTATAACGACTATTCTTGCTCTATTTTTTATCTGTTTCTTTCTCTCTCTTCCTGTATCTGCTAATTTCTTTCTTTGCCTTTCTATCTGTTCATCTCTTTCTCTTTCTTTATCTCTCTCTATCTCTCTGTACTCGTTCTCCCATCATTCTTTTCCTCCTCTCCACCCTCACAGCTCTCCTCCTCACCTTAACTTTCCTTTCCCACCTTCTTGCTATAATAAACTATACGAGGCTATCATATGCCCTGCTAGCGTGCCTGGACAGCCGAGTGGATACTACGCTCGCATTCGGATCGAAGGTACGCGGGTTTGAATCTCGCCTCGCCAAGAATTTCTCTCTTTCTTCCTACTCTTTCGTTCTATCTCGCTGTAGTCGTTCTGTCGCACAACAGTCATTGCATCCCACGCGGGACAAATTGGCGCACGTGTTCTAAGAGCGAAGCAGAAGAGGACGAAGAAAGTGCGTGCCGGTTCATGATTTTGATAATTTTCTATCTACGACACGCAGCAAACCTCGAGCATGACACCTTTGCTGTAAAGGAAAACTTTTTATGAAAGTTCAGTTGAATTTGATGGCGTTTGAATAAAAGCCCTCACTCGACATCAGGAAAACTTTGCTCTTGAAGAAATTCGACGCGAATTTCGCTATTGGTGGTGGCCGAATGCTCCCTACTCTTCTCCTTTTAAGACGATGACGAGTTGTAGTAGTAGTACAACTTTATTCATAAGGGTTGGGATAAGGGGTCATGAGATCGATGGGTGGGGCCCCTAGTCCAGGGCTCCACTGGCTACTGCTGCCTGCCTGACGTGACCCAAGAGCGCGAGCTGTACCTCCGGGTCAGAGCTGGCGAGCTGGGCCTCCCATTATTCGAAAGTATTAGATAGATTGTACTGGCGTAAAAAGGCATCTAAATTTGGTGGTCGGTTTAGGCATCCCCACGAAATGCGATATAGAGATGGCGAGCCGCCACACCACGGACATGCGTGCCCATACAGCGTTGGGAATAGACGCTGACAAGAGCTAGACAGAATATGAAAAGCTCCGTGTCTATGCCGCCTATTACCAGAGAAGGACGCAACCTAGAATAAACCTCTACGTATAGGCATCAATTAGACACCTGTCAAATGAGATTATGCGTGGATTTTAAATCATTAAGCATTTTACGCAGGGTAATTGAGAAATCTGGCCGTCATTCATATATCCCTCTGTCACGAAAGACCATCAGTGCCATAAATAAATAAAAGAAGCAAGTTAAATTTACGATGTTTACACCCCGATGTGCTCCAAATAAAATCAGATTTATTACTCAATCGCAAGCAAATAAATAGTTGATTGTCATGACAAGTATTGTCACGACTTTTTTTTTTCTTTTAAAGACGAAAGTAACTGTTGAAGTTCCCTATTTACGACTATCTTCGAATTTATTGATAAGGCAGATTTCTAATTGAATTTCCGAATTGTCCGCCGTCACCCGCCATGGCAGCTCAGCAGAACCTAATAAAATGGTTTGCTGGGCGTATTGCTTCATTGTCTGGAATAGCTTTGAGCGCAAAAAGGCGGGACACGAGAAGACTAGGGTGGCGATGCGGGCTTGCTGGTTCGTCATACTTGAAAGAGATAGCTCACATAACAACACGGGCAAAACAAAGAAACGTACACGCACTGACGCCACTAACAACAATCAATTCTCCTTTTGAGATGCTGACGACAGCTACACAGAACATGAAAATTTCCGCGCCTATGCCGCCTATTACCATAGAACGACGAAACCTAGAAAAAAACATCTACGCTTAGGCACCAATTAGAAAACTGTCAAATGAGACTGTGTGTGGATTTTAAATCCATAACCATTTTACGCTTAAGATTGTTGTTAGTAGGGCCAGTGTGTGTACGTTTCTTTCTTTTGTCCGTGTTCTTATGTGCGCTATCTCTTTCATGCACGAGAAGACGACTTCTGCAGGGGCACCGTGGTACGCGAGCTTTCGGAGGCTTTGTTTTCATGAAAACGAAGGGCACAGACTGTGTCAGCCAAACGTGAGAGTGTTCAGGGAAGTGAGTATCCGTTGAATGAGCGTAATATGTGTTGAACTTTTGCCATGTCTCTGACTTGTTGATGTGTGCCCAGGCGCGCCTGTGATGCATTCAGCTTTATATTTCCGTGCTTTGTCACGAAGTAAACCGGTTAGTATTGAGAGCTCGTTCAGTCGTCTTGACATCGTGTGTCCCGTCTTTTAAATGCGAAGACTTTCTTAGCGAACCCATGATAATTTGAGCGTTTCTATCTATCTATCTATCTATCTATCTATCTATCTATCTATCTATCTATCTATCTATCTATCTATCTATCTATCTATCTATCTATCTATCTATCTATCTATCTATCTATCTATCTATCTATCTATCTATCTATCTATCTATCTATCTATCTATCTATCTATCTATCTTATCTATCTATCCTATCTATCTATCTATCTATCTATCTATCTATCTATCTATCTATCTATCTATCTATCTATCTATCTATCTATCTATCTATCTATCTATCTATCTATCTATCTATCTATCTATCTATCTATCTATCTATCTATCTATCTATCTAGCCGCCTACGTCTGGGTTTTCTCGTTATCGCCTTCTTGTCTTCGTGTAGAACAAAATTGGCATGCGAGGATAAGAGGGTTTGACGAATATGACTGTCTGGTCATGACATGAATAACGTGAAAATCCTGTCGCGTACGTTGTGAAACCCTTTCCTCCAGACACGTGTGGCACATACCCGTATACGATAAGCGGGTATGCGCCAAAGGAGATTGACAGTTTATATGTTCCCAGGAACGGCGAAAACAGACATTGGTAATTTTAATGCGAGACTGTAAAGAAAAAAAAATCACGCCATATCCACGACGTGAATGATGATTGAGGAGCTGGCTCAGAGATAATTGGGTAAACCGTGAATGCTCCGTACAATTCTTCCACTGTCATATAAAGACGTTACATGTTGTTATAGTAGCGATAGTGGTCACGTTGTTGTTGAACCACAAGCGGTCGCAGACCTTGCAGCTGTGGCCGAAAGTGTGGTCGAGGAAATCGCGCTTGAAGCGCGTCGGCGCCACCAACTTCTGGTAGCGACCGCTTTCGGCGCTTGGCCACTGCATCCCTCGCCCGAACCTCTTCGAGGTTCTCTTGCCGCCGCTACCGCACTGCTTCGGCTTCGCGAGCTTGTAGCTCGGGGTCCGCACGACGCTGACGCCTCTCTGCGGCCTCGCGAGCTCTCACCGCAAGGCCTTGGCGGCGAGCCCGCTTGCTGCTGCATTGCGAGCCCTCCACTCCGCCGCCTTGTCTTTTAGATGCGAAGCAGCTTTTGCTCGGGGCTGTGTCCGTCCCATGGCGACCGTCCGCTTTCTACCACCTAGCATAGCCATCTCAGCGTGCGCTCGTGCCAAGGAGATGTCTTCTTCCTCTTGTTATTTGACCGCCTTGATGGTGAAGCGTGCAGATGACTTTAGGAGCCCGGGCTGCCGTATGCTGTCCTAGGTTGGCTTGGCGTAAGGCAGACATAACCATGTGTGCTGTCACGTGCTAGCACGTTCGGGCCTGTGCAAGGAGCTGGGTAAGACGCTACGGCCTCTCCCCCTTACACTCTCTCTGCAATCACGTGATGGCATCGGGGGACGACATTCAGCAGACGCACGATGAACCCGCGTGGCGTGCTCCAACAAGTGTTCGGGACGAGTAACAGCAGCAGCAACTACAGTGAATTCATGTTGTGCTCCACTTGCAAGGACGCCTTAACATCGGGCAAGGTGCCCGTGATGAACGGAACTTTAAGTCGACCGATGCGCTGCTTCGCATCCCCACATGGTCCCCTTGAGTGGGAGATGGTGTATTTTTTCGTTCATGTTAGTAGCATCGAAACGCACTGCCGGAGTGGAGCGAGCGCCGCATGCTACAGTTGGCTACGCTATATGTGGTTTCATCATCAAGCAAAGCACCTAGACATTCATTTTTCACGAAAACACAACATGGTTTCCGTAAAAACTTGTCTTGCGAAACACGACTTCTTTCTTTTACTCAGAGCCTCCATCTAAATCTTGAGAAAGGTTCTTTCGCTTACTGTGTCTTTTTCGACTTTGCCAAGGCTTTCGACAAAGTATGTCACCAACTTCTACTCTTTAAACTTAGTAAGCTTAGTCTTGACCCTAACTTGTTTAGATGGCTTGAACATTTCCTCTTAAATCGGTCACAGTACGTTGCATCTAACGGTCATACATCTTCATTTAACCGTGTGGACTCAGGTGTGCCGCAGGGATCAGTTCTATGCCTTCTTTTCCTCATCTACATTAATGACTTACCAAACGCTGTTTCCTCTAACATTTATCTTTTCGCAGATGACTGCGTTATCCTCCGCGGCATCTCGGATAACAACGATAACAGGTCTGTACAACGATCTCTCTAACTGGTGTGATGTATGGTTAATGCAACTTAACGTGACTAATTGTAACAAAATGCGTGTAACTCGTAACAATATTCCTCCACCAAACTATTATCTTAATAACATTCTCCTAGAAGCCGTAACATTCTACAAGTACCTCTGCGTCTATATAACCTCGACCCTTTCCTGGCCCTTACACATTGATAAGCTGTTAGCAATAGTAACCGCATATTAGGATATATCCGGCGAAATTTCTCTTCTGCTCCTTCCTCATTAAAATTATTCTTATATAACACACTTTAGGAGTAAAATGGACTATGCATCATTCATCTGGGACCCTCACTCCACAACCCATATTCAATCGCTTGCACTAATCCAAAATAATGCCGCACGTTTTATTTATAGCAATTACAGCCGAACATCAAGCGTAACTTCCATGAAAAACTCCTTACTACTTCCTACCCTCTCATCCCGACGTAAATGTTTTCGCCTTGTTTTATTCTATAACTTATATTTCTACACTTCCTACCTGCGTGATACCCTTATCATACCCTTCTTACATTTCCTCTCGCATTGATCATGTCCATAAGGTTGAGATAATGCACTGCCAACCAGAACCTGTCACGAATCATTTATTCCTAGGACGTCTCAAGAACGGGACCACCTTCCCGGCACAATTGTTTCTATCAAGTACCACTCAAAGTTTCGCTCGGCCATTTCGGACATCATCACTCCCGGACTTAAGTGACAAATTATTCTTCGTGTTAACTAGCCACTTTGCTGCTTTGTTTTGCTTTACTTTTGTATATATTGTTAACCACTCCCCTCTGTAATACTTCAGGTCTTGAGGGTAAATGAAATGAAATGAAAATGAAATGAATACGGCTCTCAAAGAACAAGAGGAAGAAGTCTTCCCTTTCGCGCGAGCGTCGGCATGCTTTAGTTCGCTATGCTATATTTGGTTTTAGCCTACGTTAATATCATCATCAAGGCGCTCAAATAACTAGAGGAAGAAGACTTCTCTTTCGCGCGATCGGCGCCTGTAGCGGTCTCCACTGGAAATAAGGTTGCCCCAACTTTGCCCCAGCTTAAGATCCTGACGAGCCAGCTCCTAAAAGCGACATCGGCATTGCTGACCCGACGAATGCAAATGATAAAATTCAGGATCCGAACACCAATCGAACCTAAACATTCTGCTCGGCAGTCAGGTATTCTACCACAGATCCACGCCAGGTCTAGAAACTGCTTTGGAAAAAGATCCTATGCAGGCGTAATGGCGGTGCAGCGTCACTGTGGTTGCAGTGCTGGCTATCTGATTTTGTAACAAAGCAACAAATATCACATATGTACTCGTCTGAAAGAGGCGTCATTCTGGGTTAGCGTCTACTATGGTTCCATTGATGGCTTTTTTTTCATAGAAGTATAATAAGCATTTCATTGGTATTATTCCGCTAATTCAGCAAGCTCTATTCAAGCGTTGCTAGACCCCGGAGAAGTACGCGAACGAAAGTTACGTATGATATTCAGTTCATCGAACCGTAAAGTGCACTTCCTTTTGACAATACAGACGTATGCGCTCTGACGTTAGTGCTGACGTTACGTCAGACCATAAGTTACCCTTCAAAGGCAGGTGTTGTCGACGTGCCTGGTAAGATCGCAATGCGCACACCATTACTACTCTTACTCTTATAGCCGCGGTTCAATTTAATGCCACGGCGGTCACATTTCACTGGAAGCCGAATGAACCCATTTATGTAAACTTAGGTAATTGTTAAGCAACCACTGACGGTCGAAATCATTCCCTAGTACACCACTATGGTGCGGCTCATAATTATATTATGATTTTTGAAAGGTACACGCCTGAAATTACAATTATCACAGCACTCTGAGTCGGTCCTCCGCCTTTCTATTTTCTTAACACACACGTCGTATGCCTTTTCAACAGCAGATGACATAAACCTCTCCACTGACTACATTTTTTCAGACATCTAAATTGTAAAGGCAGTTTACGGTAATTCCTTAGTCGAGTACGTTGCATTCAAAATTAACCGCTCTTTTTTTGTCTTAATTGATCTTTACGTTGGAGATCTTTAGAAGTCTCGGCAGGTGTTTTTTTTTTCATTTTATTCTGCGTCTTGTAAGCTACATCAACGTTCTAGGCCTTGCTCGCGAGGTCTCCAGCGAACACACGTGTGCCTTTGTGCCTGTACATATCTGTGCATCAGCGTTAAAGCGCAACAAAACAATGGTAACCACTAAACGAAAGCGATTAACGTGAGCGTTTGGACGAGTTGGTAATTTGGTACGATTTCGTGGCGAGCTGGTTATTTTTTCTTGACAAAAAAAGAAAGCATGAGAGCTGCGACAGCAAATAATTATACCATTGAATCAGCTCAGGAAGGAAATAGCAACAAGTAACTGTAACATGCGGATGGCTGGTGCCAAGAAAAGTACACCAATACAGTTTTTCCACAACAAAAAACTCGCAGGGTTACTTATGCATTCGTGTAATACGACTCGATCGCGAAAGCCATGTTCTTGTTCATCTCAGTCGATGTATTGACCCTCTCGCACTCCCCACGGAAAGCTTTCTGCACCTAAGGGCATTTCGCATTGCCTCAAGGATCGGAGGCATTGCAAGTTCTCTGCACCTCACCTAATTTTGCACTGCCTCCACGATCGCCGCCTTTGGCCAAGCGACGGTGTCATGTGATGACGGCATCATGAGAAGTCACGTTATGTGACATAATAGTGAGGTCGTGGTGACGTCACAAAATTTGGCGATAGGTGATGTGATAGTGGGGTCACAATTTTTTTACGTTATGTGACATCCTGACGACGTCACATGGGAACGTCATCATGTGAATATGACTTTTTACATAACTCGTGTTGACGCCGACGCCGCGGGGAGCCAACGCTCACGGTAAGTTTTTGCGTTTGATGAGGCATCTGAGGCTTTCGCCTTCATAAATGCGTGTCGTTTCGAACGAGCTCTTCCAGCGTTCCCATGCATAGAGCATTAGCATACCCATGATACAACGTAGCAAGGATCCAGAAATGGGTGCCTGAAACTGCGCCAGTGCGGCTTTTTGGTCAACCTCCTCAGTTACCAAGTTTTCTACGTATTCACATATAATAATAAATGAAACATTTTTTCTGATCTAACCTTCCTATTTTCTTTATGCAAATATTCGCAATGCACCTATTCACGGCATGACATGCTTCGGCTTCCAGGCTGAGCCTGGAAGATACATCCCCTTAAAAAAGGCACGCAGTGACTGACAGCGAACACTTGCTCCTTCCCGGCGATTGGGAAAGGCACGCAAGCTGCTTGCAGGGAAACTGGGAGAAGCAACAGTATGAATTCTTCTTTTGGGAGATATGAGAATAGAAAGGAAGAGTGGGGATTGCCGGTAGCGGAGAGGAGGAGCGTCGCGGTTTCGCTCGACTTCCGCGTGGAGGCGCTGCCGGCGCGACGGTCGTCTCGCGCTTGAACCCGCTGCGCTCGAAGCCATGCTACTGACCACGCGTTGAACCTTCTTCCTCTTACCGCTCCCGCACAGCTTGAGGATTCTCTCCATCTCTCTCTCTCTCTCTTTGGTCGCTCCATCTCTCCATATGACTCCGGCCGCGTCGTGTGCTTTCTCTCCTCCGTTTGCCCAGACATTTCCCTTTCTCCGGGAGTTTCCCAGCGACTCCCGGGAACCGATGGCGTCGGATACAAAAGCGCGAGTCCCGAGCCAGTGAGGCGATATCGTTCTCTGATGCGGTACGGTCGTGGTGTGCTCTCTGACAGTGCGCACCGCTGTAAGCTGTCCGCTTCAACTTCTGCACTTGAAGACACGCTCTCACACTGAAGATTGCAATGCTGTTGATGCCGTCTGCATCGAGGTCAATAGCCGACTATTGGCATTGTTCTTCATTTCTTTTTTAGGACTTCGCCGTCTGCAAGGTTTGAGTCACCGTTCCCATGTCAAAGTGAAATTTTTCGCTGGAAAAAACACTTGACCCGGTTAACAACGCCGTGAGCATTGGCGCGACCATTGTCTTTCGGGCAGGACTTCAAGCTGTCACTTCAGTCGGTGAGTCTTTACAAATGCGTCATTTTTACTTGATTTGCTCGTTGTTGCGTGTAACGACAGTCTCGATAACCGGCCAATGTAGGCAAGCCAAATGCGGGACATTTGACGCGGAAAAGTAGTAGACATTGCGCCATGTTATTGCACAATCGTAGCTCTTTTTTTATGCTAGAAGCGGTCTTTTGTAGTTTGAGGAGTGCAATTCGATTAGACAATGTATTTTTCCTGCGGGCTTCACATATGATCTAGACCACTGGTAAATGCTGAATATCAATGCTAAAAGAAATCCCTCCGCCGTTGTTTTGTACTCAAGAGCTCGCCCTAGAATAATCCGTTCTGAGGATTAAGATACTAGGGCGTAGGCTTTATTTTTGTAGTTTGCACCAATTTGCCACAGGGCCAAATTCGAAAGTTCTGCATAAGTGCAACGGCTAGCGTGGGCTTTGCTGTATTTACACAAGCGTCCATGTAGACATGGGCACGTCTACTTCAGCTTAATTTTTGTACTTATCTGCTTCGCACCTGTGATCCCAACAACATTCAACCTATTTGAAAATTTTTAAAACTAAAAATTCTTGTTTTTTTTTCTTTTTTCGACTACTCACAGTTTTTGATATTTTTACTGGCTTGAAGCATGTTACACGCACTGACCTACTCATAGCAGCACTAAGTGACCCATGAGCATATCGACACCTTGAAATTGCATAGCTCTGTAGGAAGACTTTGAAATTGCATAGCTCTGTAGACATTCGGACTACACAGCACTCAATATTAAAACTAGAATCAAATCAATTACTCATTAGGCGCTCCAAGGAAATAAAGTTGGCTGAATAGGCTGTTGCCGGAAGTGGGCGCTCAACAACCAGGGGTTCTTAAAACGATCGTCTGTGCTATTTTGTAGCTGCGTTAATGAAAACCAGGGGGCGTCAAAAGTAAAGCAGCGAAGTACTTTCACTATAGGCCTTAAGTAAGCGATTGCGGACTCTCTTGCTTGAATTTACTCCTAAGGAGTATGCATCGTGGCTAATACGTGCCTTACGATACCGGCAGCGGCCACGGCGAATTAAATAGAGGCTGTATGTACCGTGAGGCGTGCAACATCGGGAAAGATTGGTTTAGATTAGCCGCTTCTACACAAAAAGGAAGTATGCGGCAATAGTGTGCAAGTAAGAGTTACATCGGCATGAAGCCGCTACCTTAGTCATCAGAACTGGTCAGTGTTGGAAGCAGTGTCTTGCATTGCTTAAAGTTTGCTAAGTCGCAATGATGGCGTACGTTCGATTAGCGAATTCGGCGGGGGTAAAAATAGTTGTAGTAAAATTGCGCTGATTGGGTTCTCGTTCGCTGAAATGGTTATTTCTGCTTTAATAGGGACACGTTCCGTTGTGAAGAATTATTATGGTAGCCAACCTTTTTATGGAGGGATAATGCAATACCGCATTGTTTATTTTTTTCTTTTATTTTTTTATTGCGCGGAAATATTCTTAGACTGTCTGTACAGGCGTCCATGCTGCAGTTGTTGGCGTGAAGGGTCGGCTGGTATGGAATTCTTTTCAGACATTTTCCTTGCGATAGTGATCACATCTGAGGAGTAATTGTTGAGGAAGTAAATACATTGATCAGAAGTCGCGTTTTATTATTGTTGTGCTCAACGAAAAGCCAAAAGGTAATTGCCTGCAAATGGGCTTACAAACTCTTTTCGCCGTCTTCGGGAATTAAAAGTGTCATCGGTACCTTCCCAGATTGAAGATTCCTATTTTTTTTACTGTATTTAGAAAGACGAGGATCTCCTAAGTAAAAAGCGGATATAATAACATTCGCTCGGCACATTCCAGCCTGCAACAACCTATTAATTTATATTCTCTAGCGGCATCTTTTCCTCAAATTTCGGGGTGCTCGTAAACAAACGCAAGTTCTCAAGAACCACAGTTTCGAAATAGTTTCATGGTGTTATAAAATGGTATGCTAACAACGAATAGAAGAGATGAAGGGGACAACGCGAGCACTTTTACACATATACAAGAGCAAACGCACAGGATAAGAAGAATAAAAAGATGTTTAATCACGAGAAAAAAAGAAACGTTGGCCTGGAGAGCAGGTTTCTAGTCTGCTACTGCTCATGAAGAAAAGGAAAAAGGGAGAGAAAGAGGGAGGTATCATGATAGGCGACTATGGTACAGCATATTTGGTCACTGTACATATTGTCCTGCGCGGAACAGTGTCTACAGAGAGTTTCTCAAACACTTGCAATTGAAAAATATTTCTTAACTTTGAGTTCATACGAAGTCCCATTAAAGAGAACTTAAGTGCTGCTACAAAAACTATTACTCTCTTTTTACGTGTTTGTTGACGTACTAACAAGCCATTAGAGATACGCCTCTGGATATGTATGCTCGAGAAAGGATGACCAATAATGTCAAATTTTTTTTACTGTCTGCATCATGAGCCAGCGTGACATATTCTTCGCTTCAGTAAATAATACTTTGTTTTAAAGCATTAACGATTTGCGATTGACATCTTCTTCGTTGGAAATCTCTGCAGGGCACGGTGAACTCTTTCTTTTGACATTCTGGGTGCCCCAGCAGACTTTGGTGGGTGCTGAAATTGTCATCGTCCTCAAGTTCACGAACGACCGAGGGTCACCATGCCTAGCACGGGCCACGCGCCATCTCTGTCTGCGCTCCAGCCCGCGCTTGATGAAGCCCACAACAATCACCACCACCCTGCAAAGGACCAGTACCGCGTCGTGGTACTCGGAGCAGCTCGAGTGGGCAAAACAGCCATTGTGCACCAATTCCTGTACGATGAGTTCCCCGTCGACTACTTTGCCACTGTGGAAGAGGTAAGTTCATATGGTGGCGTTTCAGCTTTTTCTTACTAGCGCGCATGTGGATCTAGTCACCATGGATCTAGTCGACAGGCTTATCAGTCATGCATGTACATACATACATACATACATACATACATACATACATACATACATACATACATACATACATACATACATACATACATACATACATACATACATACATACATACATACATACATACATACATACATACATACATACATACATACATACATACATACATACATACATACATACATACATACATTCGAGCGGATAGACGGAAGGATACAGACATACATGTTCAAGGGGTTACGAGGGCATGATCCATTCTTCAGACTTATATACAACTCAGTATTGTCTGTTTTAAACTCTTATTTGAAAGACCACGTATAGGTCATTTGAAGTAAGTCGATGTTAGCAATCTACAAAAACAGGTGATCTTCATTTACCACATGCATATAAACGCTCCATTACAAAAGCAATGGTAGGAGTATGCTTTGTCGAATATCCCTACAGGATAACTAAAAAATAATTTTATATGCGCCTAAATGTGCTGCCATGTGAAAAATCTGTGGAGACCAAAATTCCCCAGTATTTAACCAAACCTTCCCTTTACTACACTCACAAATTGTACTTGTATTATTCAGAGATCGTTCGTAACCGCAACATCATTGTGACTTAGCATATTTGTAGCCTTGTAACCTCTTTCTGTCCTACGCAGTTCCACACGGGCGAGTTCGAAATTAGCGGGGCCTCGCTGACCCTGGACATCGTGGACACGAGCGGCAGCTACCCGTTCCCCGCCATGAGGCGGCTAGCCATCACCACGGCCGACGCGTTCGTTCTCGTCTACGCCATTGACGACCCGGAGTCGTTTGAAGAGGCTCGCCGCATCCACGACCAGATCGTGGAGCTTCACTCGGCCAAGGCACCCGTGGTCGTGGTTGGCAACAAGTGCGAGCTCCCCTCAGCGATGCGTCGCGTCCGACGAGAAGTCGCCGAGACTATCATCTCCATCGACTGGGAGCATGGTTTCGTAGAGTCCTCAGCCAAAGAGAACATCAACGTGTTCGAGATCTTCAAGGAACTCCTAGTCCAGGCCAAGGTGCCGTGCGACGTCAACCCGGCCCTCGTGAACAAGAGGCGTCGCTCGCTTCCCGTTTACCCGACAAGCCCGAGCATCAAGGACAAGACGCTGCTGAAGAGGAACAGCTGCGCTGTTTCGTAGCTGCATGGTGGCCTTCCTTATTATTACATGAACTTCTGCATACTTGCCGGTGCCCGTAGAGAGGATGATGCTCAGCGGCCTGCGTACTTGTTGGGAACTCGGCGGATGAACTTGCAGTGAAATGCATTACATTGGTGTGTTCAGGGCGAACGTGTCATCTTCGACCGAATGACTATGAACTATAGAGCAAGCCTGCAGGAAAGACAAAATGTGCGAGACTGCTGTTTTTGCGATGCCTTTGCAGAAAATCAAAGGACTGTGCTTGTATAAATATGTGCCATTTAAGGCGTCTCCGATAATACTCAGTATTACACACCCTGCCTGGTATATCCGTAGAAGTTGAGCAAAAACGAACATACTCGTTAACATCGCCGGTCTGTGGGAGCATCAGGCAAAGATAAGTGCAACAGACTTCAGCAGGCGTGTGATCTCGTTAAAGAACAAGAACATGGGCATTTTATGAGGGCTTATCGAGCGAGGAATCCCGCCGGAGCCGTACCGTGAACAAATGGGACTTGTCGGACGAACAAATTTGCATTGCGGTGAACGTGCGCCTTTCTAGCGCCCCCGTTTATATGCTCTAACGTAATAACGAGGAATTGCCGAAAGCATTATTCTCGACAAAGGCAAGTGCACCTACTAAAACGTTGTCCCCAATGGCATGCCAGTGTCCAACAACTCACTGAACTAAAGCCTCCACCTTGCCTTTAATCTGGACTGCCTTGAAACGGGCACCGTATCACTGTAGATAAACACCAGAACAGTGTGATGTGCGAGGACATCGCGAAAACCCTCTGTTCCTTTGAATAGGTCTTGGAACTCGTCTGAATAAATTGACGTACTTGGGATGTTGTGTTGTCAATCACAACTCACTAAAGTACAAATACAGCCCACTCAGGCATGCATAACGCGTAAGTGGGGGAGCACTTGAAGAAAGAATCTGCTTATTCGTAACTGACATCTGGTGACGCGACGGATATCGCGCCACGTATACGAATGGGGCCTACCGCACTGCGGTTGTGAATCGTGTCCTCACTGATTATCCAGGCAATTGTTTCAGTGGTTCTCAGGCTTCTCTGTCTTACAGCGAATTCCGCAGAAGGCAAGCTTGGGCGAGTCCTTGTATCTTCGAGCTCGGTAAGAAAAGCGCTAAAAGTGACGAGGACGAAGAAATTAAAGGGTGTTTACGCATGAGCTGCCTTGCGCAACTCTGTGTTTATCCGTGCCATGAAAACTCAGCATAATGTAGGAACGCGGGATTACTTGTCAAGACAAAAAGAAACATTGCAGTGGCGGTATGAACCGCAGCGTAGAAAGTGAATATGTAACCCTATTTCCAGATATGGAAAATTGAATATGTGGGAAAGAACCAACGATAAACAAGAAAATATTAACAACGTTAGAATTAAGCCCGAGCTCCGTTCCCAAAACTGCAGGATACAAGAGCCCTCGCTGCAACCGCTCTATGCAAGAAAACTCGCGGCAGAGCCCAAGCCAGCGCCTTCCACGAATTAAGCCGGTGTTAGCTCCATTCTGCTGAGAAAGTTAGCGCAATCTTTCTGCGTAACATTAGTGCCTGACTTACTGAATGACGAGACCTGGTTCGTTTCCGCTGAAATATTTTTTCTCGCCGAGTGCTGACGCAGCAGTCTAGCATAAACGTTACAAGACCTTCAAATATTACATTAAATCTAGTTACACAATCTTCTCTACAATAAAATTAACCGTCGTGATGAAGCAAGGTGGAAAGGCAATTTAATGGAGTTCGCGCCAATTCGTGAACGTAATTCACAGAAGCATCTATACAATCACTGCTATGGATGCACGTGGGGAGCGGGTTCAAAGCGCAGTATTTGAATAGTAGCGGAGCAGTCGAGAACCAATTTGTTTGTTGGGCCGTTACTGGACCTACCACTTTCCCTTGTGGTAAGCAAGTCATATGTAGCGTACACATCTGGTGTGTGCACCCATATTATAGCCCTTAATTTCTTGAATTACATGGTTTCAATACACGGTATACATTATTAATAATACCTAGGTTTCTACGTGCGAAAACATCGATATAGTTATGAGTTATGCCTTAGTGGAAGGATTCCGAAATTTCTACCATCTGGTGTTCTTTAATGTGCACGGACCTCACACAGTACACGAGCCTCAAACAATTAGCCTCCATCAAAACGCGACCACCGCGGCCGGGATCGAACCCGCGGCCTTCGGTTTAGCAGCCGAGCACTGTAACCCCTGTATCACTACAGTGGATAAATGGTAAATATTGTGAACAATATAACGTTTCTCAACAGCTTGAATTCCTATAAACTCTGGAATAACACGACACAGTCTGAGAGGACGCCCTAGCATGCCTGGACCAAATATGATGATAGTGTGTTTTAGGCACCGCTTGCCCCTCCGGGAATTGTGCCTCTGGCAAAAGTTATTTATTGCTTTCCGCAAACAAATATCCAAATCAGTCGTCTTGAAACAGCGCGAAAGCGATGCGCACATGAGAAGAAAATAGGACACACCACAGCGCGTATTTTATTTCGTGTGTGTGTTGTATTGCGCTGCATTTGAAGACGTTGAGAAAACACTCAACAAGCCCAGTTGTCAATTCTAGAGATCGATCGGTTCAAATCCCCGTCGGGTGAATCGGTGATCTTCGTTAGGGACAGCGTGCGGCTCTTCCAGAGCAGAGTACATAGTGCTCTTAATGGTGAAACGCTGTTTCTCAAAGGCTACAGCGGATATTTTAGCCAAGTAGGCGTTCTTTCAGCGACAGATCCGTACAGCTCTCCCATAGTAGGATACAAACACATACTACTTTAATGATTCACCTTTTGTTGCCAACATATATGTTGTGACTCCCATAATATCTATTGCATCAGCTTACTGCTGGCCTAAAAGGCTTTGCTAGGAACAGTAAAACATTTAAGTTAATTTTGAACAACTTCGTTATGTTTCAGCTCAGCAGCAATACCCATGTCGTACTGATTACGATGTCTCTGAAGGATCCGTCAATGCGATTAATCATAAGGATTCGTTCAGCGCACGAAAGCAACCATGCATTGCACCACAATGTTATCTGCTTCCAATTATGCCTCGCATGCTGGATCGATTGTCTGATCCCGCTTAATTGAAAAGCAGATAAATAACATAGAGCAGTGTGGAATCTAAACAAACTGCGCGCTAAGTTTACTGCAATCAAATTTTGTCTCGCTTGCTGAATTTATTTAGTACCCGGTAGAATGAAAAAGCAGAAAAATACCTTCGATAATCTGGAATCTCGGCAAACAACACGAAGTATATTTCGCTGCGTAAGGGACAGAGACCAAAATGACATTTCTTTGCACCCACCAAAAATAACATGGGAGAAGGTTCCAGCATTTCTATACCTACTCAACGCGAGAAAAATTCACACAGAATTTGATTTGAGATTTGCCAAAGTGATGTGCAAGGGTTGCGATTTATTCTAGGGAGCTGCCACCCCTGGAACAATGCTTTCTGGTTGCATTGGCGTGACGTGTTTTATCATCGTTTCATCTTCTCTGTAGCACTGGTGTGCGTATCGCAGGACGCTGCCTTATGTAATGCGTATGCCGCGATTACTGAAACTGGCATCAAATTTGTGCAAAGTATGAAGTTTCGTTATGCGTACAGTCCTCCTTTTCGGCGTCCCCTCTATCTTGCGGTGGGGTTTTATTCCATTTCCACGAGAGGGAGTAAGCATCCGAATGATATTAGAAAATAACACTGAAATGAACATTATTAGGGCGACAGCTTTAGCTGTTTTGCCAGACGCTGGCCGCGACGTGCGGTACAAAAAAAAGAAAGACAGTTTCGCCAAGCTTGAAAAAAGTGCGGAGCTGGGCGTCCTTCTTCGATTGTCTTTATTTACCTTTCTTTCTTCACCTGGTTGTTTCTTTTTCTTTCTTTTCCCTATTTTTTCTATGTCCTGGTAATAATATCTGGGGTTTAACGTCCCAAAACCACCATATGGTTATGAGAGACGCCGTAGTGGAGGGCTCCGGAAATTTCGACCACCTGGGGTTCTTTAACGTGCACCTAAATCTAAGTACACGGGCCTCAAACATTTTCGCCCCCACCGAAAATGCAGCCGCCGCGGCCGGGATTCGATCCCGCGACCTTCGGGTCAGCAGTCGAGTGCCATAACCACTAGACCACCGTGGCGGTGTTTTTCTATGTCCTCTTTACCTATGTTAATTTCTACTTCTTTCTTTCTCTCTCTATACATTTCTTTCTATTGCTCACTCCTTCTGCATTTTTTCTATCTTCTCTTTCTTTCACTCTCTCTACTTCTTGCTCTTTGTTTCTTTTTGTGCCTATATATTTCTCTCTTTCTTTGATCCTCTCTCTATCTGTTTTTTTATCCCTTTCTTTCGCACTATTTTTCTCTTCCTCTTTCTACGGCATGCTTCGCTCTCCCCTCCTCTATTGCCTTCTCACCCTCAATTCTCTTGCCCTCCTCCTACGTGCCTGTATAGCCGAGTGGTTACGATGCTCGCCTTCAGATCGTGACTACGTTGGTTGGAATCCCACCTCACCAAGAAATACTTTTCGCCATGAATTTCTCTTTTTTTCTTTTCCTCTATCTCTCTGTTTGCTCGTTTCTTCCCCCTGACGGTTATTACAGGCCACGCCGGAGAAATCGGCGCACATGTTCTGGGATCGAAGCACGAGACAAAGGAGAGGACGAAGATGTGCCTGTAGGTTCATGATTATCATAATTTTCTAATGACGGACTTAAACCCACGGTTGGCATAAGCAGCTCCGTTGTTAAAACTTACGCGCACAGTGACACATGAAAACCTATATTCCAGTCGGAACGGAAGCCAGGTACTCTGCGTGACAGTCAAGTGTTCTAGCACAGAGCCACGCCAGCGTTCGAAAACTTTTTCGAAAAAAAGCCCTATGCAAGTGGCTTCTCTTACTAGGAGGACAGTTAACACATGTAATACCGCGTGGCAGAAGTATAGATCTATGTCGGGCGTCGTACTTAGGGAAATGCGTCACGAGTGGGCAATTCAAAACTGCTACGTAAGTGCACACAGTACCTTACAGATATATAGTGTGTACTTCGCCACCTCGCAAAGTGGCGATGATTAATGCCTTAGTGGGTACTTCGCAAGTGTACTTGCGAACAGTAGGCGTCCTCATAGAGAATACAATTAAGGCTCAGAGATCTTAAAACGAGCTCCTGGGTACGGACATCTAGTTTAGCGACGCCGGATGAGTTTCGCCTTCGAGTCGTCATAGGCGAATGCCTAAACAATGCTGTGTTCTTAAATAAAGTATATATGCATGACACATCGTTATTACAAAACCGTGTAGTGTAAAATACAGTGCGTACAAGGTGAAAGATTGATTTCAACAGTAACACTGGATTAGAACTTTTTTGCAACCGACGTAGTACGTAAAGCACTATTGTTGTGAAATATCCAGTCGTCTTTAGTTTTGACCGTCGATGTTTCGCCTCTTAGTATCTCTGGAGTGGATGTACGTGTGTGAAAATAAGTTTTGCGGTGTGTATTTTAAATAAACATGGAAGAAACATATATCTGAAGAGTTCCGCGCTCTTTCATTTAACTAAAATTTATAAAAAATCTGGCATCAGTGTATAATCTAGCGCTAGTGGTTGTCTTGAATTTCACTACTTCTCTCTGAGGT
The DNA here is from genome assembly GCF_013339695.2 of Rhipicephalus sanguineus. Classification (NCBI taxonomy): domain Eukaryota; kingdom Metazoa; phylum Arthropoda; class Arachnida; order Ixodida; family Ixodidae; genus Rhipicephalus; species Rhipicephalus sanguineus. Next base: position 115,443,855 of record NC_051182.1, on the reverse strand, counting down.
TTCTCTTTTTCGAGCACCAGAGGCATTTATGTATTTTTCACAGTAGCCACAGTCTTTTTATTTGTTATGCATTTCACGAGGTGTGTTGGCGTTGAGCTAAGGTCAAGGCTTAAAGAAATGAAGGCGCTGTCATAAAAACAAGGTGTTCCAAAAACTAATACCGAAGAAAACACCGTATACCTTGTCCTCATGATGCCTCTGAAACATTAACTCCTATGAGTGCTCAAGTATATTATACCATGTAATGAATGTTACGTTTCAAATTTCACGCATGAAACTTTGAAATAATTTGGAATACATAGGCCAGGAAACTTGCACACGGAGGATCACATGTTAGTGTCCCATTTAATCAAATGAGCCACTTGAATTTATCATGGATCATTGGTCCTCATGCTTCAACGTATGCAGCCTCTGAATCTTACCTGGTGTTTCAACCAGAAAGAAATAACAGAACTTTCGGTGACATTGTAAGCGTTTATTTGTATTTATCATTTGTTAAAAAAAACGCGCCACAATGAGCTTTTATTATGTACGGATGATGAGCAATATACTATCGACATTTGTACGTTGCCTTCCTTAACACCAAAATCAGCGTTACGTGTCGGGATAAAAACGAGTCCTGCATCAGCTGACAATCAAAGGATTGTCATTCCCTTCGCTTATTGTACGAAGACACAACGGGCTACTTTTCTTTTTTTGTTGAGAAGACTTTATCCTGTGCATTCGCAGATCTATTGTTCTATAATTATCAGTCGATGTTTTAGGGTATTATTCTTTTTATTACGGTATATACCCACAAGACAGAAGTGTTAATAATGATGATTTCTTCGTTTTCCAAAGCTACAAACTTACCACGGGCGATAGCTTACAAACCAACGGGTATCAACAAGAAATAATGATCATAACGTATTAAACAGGGATATTTAAAAAAAATAAAAAAGCATACTAAATAAAACGGTGAGACGTACAATTGAAATTTGTCAGTCTTTCATAAACAGAAAGAATGAGAAGCGGCTATCTATAATATTATGGCTATTTCGAAGTGTTTAATTGCACAGTATATTAAAATTCCTATTTAAAAATTACCGTGAAGACATTTGCTCGGGTGATATTAGCCTGAAACCTATTAAATTGTACATTTCATCGTCGTTGGCATTATTGCATCATGTAGCAATGGCCATAAGAGTGGCCGAAATATTCGGGCAGGTCGCACACATTGTCGGAATCAATGGCATGCGATGCAGCCAATGAGGAGCGGCCTATGCCACTTTTTTTGTGCACGTTAAATATGAGTTACTGGTTCAAACTTGAAAGAGAAAGCAAACTGGAGTGTCGGCAGAGCCGCGACACGCAGTAGCCACCGGCACTCGGGTGGCTAGAGACATTCACGTGCTGTAGTTGATATAGCTTTTCTTTTGGGGGGCGGGGTGTGGTACGTTCAGACCGGCGTCTTCATTCCGTGCTTGAATGGGAAGGAAAGCCTTACCATTGTGCTCCCACAGCCTGTCTGACGGCTCATTCATCAGGACGGAACTCAGTGCGGCATGCTGTGCTGCAAACCCGGAAGTAGTGTCTTCGAGAGCGAGCATTGCCCTTTCTCAGAAGCTCTACTGTACAAGATGATGCAAGTGCCTGCCGGACGAATAGTTATCAGATAACTCGGCTACATCAAAATGTAATGCCAAGATATTCACCCGGCCGGACAAGCCGTAGGAGATTTTCATCTTCTGCTAGCGTTTGGATTTAAAAGTACGGGTGTATCACTGAGTAGGTACTCGTAGTAGATGTAAGCAAATCGCGTTTAGCGAATGGGTGCAGCAAAAATAGGAAAAAAGTTAATAAAAACTTAATAGGTTGTGTTCGTAGGAAAGAATTGTAGAGCGCCTCGCGAAGAAGAGGAAGGCAGGAGTTGGATGGACTCGCAGGTCAAGTGAAGTGAAATATAATAAAATTACGGGAGCCGACTTCGCCAGTCCTGCTAGCTTTAATTCATGATAAATGTTTTATATTGGAAGAAGAGAAAAAAAAAGAGATCAATGCGCATTCTCAGACATGGATGATGGGGTAAGACTTTGTGAAACTATGCAACTTTTCATTAAAATTTCCTTTCAGCTGAGATGGCAAAACAATCGAACGTGTAATTTCGGAGATTTGGTAACCGCACAACGAAACTTGTTTTAATATAAGCTCAGAAGCCCGGATAAAAACATATCAGCGGATAAACGTCGAAATATTGGCACGTCAAAAGCAAGGTTAATCAGTACAGGGAGAGGTAAGTAAAACTGTAAAGAAACCGCAGGGCAAAAAGAAGTAGCAGTAGATTGAGTCACCAAGAGGTTTAGCCATTTGTACCAGCTAAACATATACATCTCACTAAGTATACGCTACAGAATCAGTTATGTGAGTACTGCAGAGGAAGTTCGCCCGCGACTCTGCACGTCATAATGAAAAACCAAGATTATCGCTCAGAAAAGAAAACCGAACGAAGAACAATGTCCTAGAAGGAGTGAGACTTCAGACGGCTATATACATAAACTGGTGAGCCCTGACATTTAAGATAGAAAAAAAAATGCCTTTCGATGGTTCATGTAAACAAAATCACGGTGTGGTTAGGGCACGAGTCAGCCGTAGATAACAGCCACTATGCAATACGACGACTGAGGTTTCATTCAAGATAGACAACATACATGCAACATATAGGTCTGTAATAATTTTAGCACTGTGTGATCACGCCAACCAAACAAGTTTTCAACTCTAGCTACCCTGTTTGAAAAATGGTGTCGATAGAAATCCTTTGGACCTAATGTACCTCAGGCTGTCGACGCCTATTTAACATTCAGCCTAATTTTGTCTCCTGCTCAGCAAAAAACACAGGAAACAGATACATTAGAGGCAATGCTTGCAGAGGGTATGAGTTCTGAATGGAATCGGATGATTTTAAAGCGTTTTAGTGCGATACCGACAGGTTTCCTGAAGCCAGACTTAATAAGGAAGGCTTGTCGATGTGGTGCTATTCGCACGGTTCCGAAATAACTGCGCCGCTATGTGTTGTCTCTCAATCTAATATTCCCAATCCAGGAACTAACACAGTGGACGCAGAGGTAGAGCTCCGGAACAGAATGTCTCACCTTGTCAACCAACAGCGTACTTCCTCCTGGTGCTGCAGCCCATTTCCTATCGCTCCATTTATCCTACTAGTTTCTAGCTCCTACTACTAAACCATCTGCTTTCCTCTATTCCTAGGTTGTGCTCGATGTAGACTTTTTTTTTTCAGCGAAAGAAGGGTTCCTCGGGGCCATTGAACTCGGAGTTAAGGATTTATCTTCGACAACTAACTACGAGGCCCGAAGAAATGAATGATTGAATCACGGAAAGAATGAATGAAGCTTACTACAACTTCTGGTTTCTTTGCTTAGTCGATATGCCCTCGCTGTTCTCTCTGTAGGCACGTTTGATTATGCATGAACAGGAACAACTGAACACACACGCACATCCGCAGTCAAGAATGCGAAGGAATGTTTATTTAACAAGGTCAAGGTTCGAAAACGAACAAGCGGTCATTGATAACAGAGAATAGATAAATGAAAGATGGTTTACACATGGAGCAGCGACCCACGCAAGCGGTCACCTTGGGTAAATTATTGCGATTAGTATACTAGTTACAGCACGCGCGCCCTTATGCAAACGAGCAAACAACCGTATCCGCGTGTGTGTAAGTTTCACCGAGACGGGTACTGGATGTAACGAAGAGCGCTAACAAAGCGGGACTTATTCCTATCAACATGATATATATACGCAGAAGGAGCGCGCGCATGCAAAGAAGGTTTTCACGCCAACAATAGACGAAGCGTGAACAGAGGGTAGTGGATTGACTACCACAAACAGTCTCATTTGTGTGGGGAAAACAAGGTCTCACGTGTTGCGGAAGGAACGAAAATAACAGAACGTGTCGGCTATGCTAGAAGTCATTAGTGCCCTCTACAGAGCGGCGAAATGAGTGCGTGTGTTCCACTCATCGAAAGGGAAATTTAACCGCAGCTAGTTCTGTTCCGTCACGAGTAACCTTAATGAGGTTACGCGTGACGGAACGTGATCGAGAGTAGGTTGTGTTTTTCAATGAACCTCGGTTTCGTTCATATCACGGCCGTCATCAAAGTCATAAGCGGCGCCTTATTGGGGCTTTTATGTTTTGCCGCACCTGGTCTGCGCAGAACGTGTACTACATTTTGCCTTTGAATCATTAAAAAAGCGCTCGTTCTGTACGGCGTTTTAGAATACAGCTCTCAGGCACCCGATCCTGCGTTGAGTGGCGTCGCCGTTGCCGTCACCGTCGCTGGCGTAAGTGATAGGGTTTGAAAAGTAACAAATAGACATGAAAAATAAAATGAGAGAAACATATTCAGCTTCCAATGGGTTTTGAACTCCGCCCCTCTACGTGGCAGTCGAGCATTCTACCACACAGCTACGCTAGTGCTTGGAGTCCATTTGCAAAAAGACCCTGTAGAGGCGTCATATCATGCAAGAAATCGCGTAAACGTTGTAATATAGACTGGCAGAAGATTAATATAACAACCAGTCATCCCACAATGGTAATTGCGGAATGATTGTGTGGTTTAATGCTTCCCACCCTTTGCAAAGTGCTCATTCACAATTCTTCATCGTCAACAGCCACGTGCAGCATTCACAAACTGCACATAATACCTTACAAAGGTGTAGTAATACCTTGCTTATCCACATAAAAACGAATAATGGTGTAGTGAATGCCGTCCTACTTCACAAAAAGAATAATTTAAGGCGTAGTGAATATCTTGCGGAAAGCCAAAACTTCGAACATACTTGGCCTTGCCCCAACGCGAAGGTGCCCTCAGAATTCGCATTAGGCAGTATCGTTTTGGTCGGTGATTTTTTTTTGTCCTGTTTAATTTCGCACTGTTTGCAGCTGTACCAAGTATCAATAACCTGGAGTTCAAAGCCATTTACAGCGGTATAGATTTATCCGTGTAAATTTGCTAGTAAGCACGCGTGTTCCAGGGGCTGCTGCTGCACTCACGCTGGGCTTAACTCTAGCAGAGCTTGGTGCTACCTCTCTTATCTAACCAAAACCTGGACAACGACAACAAGGGGCCATACTCCTACCCATATTGCCCTAGCGGACACTGACCTAGCAGACACTGACGATGTGTACAATATAAGCATACGCTATATTGAACATTTTTTTACGCGGACTAACGTTTTGAGTAATTTATTTGCACTTGGGAATGCCAATAACAATTTGTGAGTTTTTACCTGCAATACCACGGTATAATGAAGACCACAGTAGTGGGGGCCTACATCGATATGCAGAACCAACTAGCCCAATTAAATGCGCTGACAAACAAAGTGTGTTGCTGAAAACGGTTGCGGAACCAATCACAGTGTACCACAGCGACCACAAAGCGATTATCACTACCATTACTCTAAAGTAATAATGAAACATATCCCCCTTCAGCATGTGTGCCTGAATGCCCAAGATTGCCTTTGGTTCTGTGCATGTACCCTGGCGGCTCGAAGATTTCCTGAGTCCTCTAGCTCTTTGGATCTGCAATTATAAAACTCTATAGTGTTTCGCCGGAGTTGGGATGTGCGCCTCCGACTAGTACCTTGACATGAAAGGCGTGGTCGCCAGTTCTCCCGCGCTTATCTCTTGAAGGGGGAGGTTTGTACGTCTTGTGTTTTTACCGCAAAGTTTGCGTTGAAGCTATATACTGCACGAAGGTCACTTCACTTGCTGAAGCAGCCGCGTTTGCTAAACGAGTGAGCTGCTAGCTACAAGAGCCAAAGTAGGGGCTGGTTGAAATAACAACTGTGACAGTTAGTTCGCGCTCCTCCTGTGTATACGTGTGCGTTATTTTCTTGCGGCCTGTCTTCTGTTTGAGCAGCGCCCTGCAGGTGCCGAGCTCTGACAGTTCGCGCTCGCCCTGTGCGTCCTCTTCGTGCGTCCTTTATGTTGGAACAGCGCGCAGCAAGTTTTGAGCTGCTTGTCCTTCTTCGTGCGACATCCCAATTTCTTTCTATCATTCATTGCTTCCCCCTTTTGGCGAAACTGTGAGTTTTTAACCAAGCCATACTGCGAGCACGGTCAACCACACCCAAACTTGGCGACACTAGGGTGCAGTAAGCTTCACGGCTGTAATGTGTATCACTAACTCTGCCCTGTAACATGTTGTCTTTTCATTGTCAAAAATTATTCAGTTTACCTTTCTCATGTAATAGACAGCAGATGGTGAGTAATAAAAGCACAGGCTCTCACGTCTGAAGTCCAACAGTAAGAACATAAAAGCAAGAACAATAGTGCAGAGACATACGAGATGGGGTGTGTTGGAACTTATGTGTTTATTTTCTTTCTTTTTCTAACTTACGTGCATGCGCCTGTAAATACCGTTGTTTTTCAGGGAGATTTCCATACTCTGTCTCTGTCGCTGTCATTTGACGAGCTCATCCTCTATGCTGCAACGTCGAGTGACTAGCGTTTTTTCTTGGCAGTATCGATACCACAAGAGCACTCCCAGCAAGTTTCTTGTTTTATTGTACTGGTGCATGTTAATCTCTCAACCTTAGATACTTAGTCAAATGTAACGTTCGCTATGCTGTCGCTGCGTTTTCCACTGGCACGCCTCAGCTGCTGAAGAGAACGTGCGGTTCCCCGCGGTTTCGACGCTGTGGGTGCGTTAAGCGCTAACATCAATCATTTAAAGCCGTCTAAGTAATTCTTCCCTCGACTGAATGTGTGTTTCTCGTCCCATCAGAACTGGTGAAAAAACAAAGCGTCTAATATCCCTTTCATAACATTTTATTGTTCTACTATACTTAATCTAAATATTAACGAGTTTCGTACATTCGCATTACCTCAACCTTGAGGCTAACAGGACCGTGGAAGTGGGAAGTTTACTGTAATGTTTGTTTTAATGAAGAATGATTAAACATGATGTCGCGATTTGCTGATTAGTGACTATTACTATAACTATAACACATTCAGTTATTCAGGCACATCAACGGCGTTTTAGGAACAAGTGCACCTGTGTCTGACCCGTCGCGCTTCCACGATCGGTTTCAAAAAAAGAAAATTTCTCAGCCCCAGTCGAAGAAACGCGATACATCTGTCTTCCATCTCTGTGACGGAGCCGTGCTACATGGTTTACGTTCTAAGCGTAACTATTTTCTCTCTGCTGATATAAATACTAGGTACATAGATTAAAATATCAAAGGCCGTCATTCTTGCCTAAAATATCTTGTCTTACCTAGCCCTGACGTCAGAATATCTGCCAAAATATACCATGGCGTTCAAGTTTCCGGCCGGAAACCGTCGACAGAAACTTGTATATCTTTATTAAAGATACCTATATTCAGCAAGAAACATTGTTTGATTACGCTGATATTAAGACACGTCAGAAGATTGAACATTGTCCCCATTTTTATACCAAACACATACACGCATTCATCAGAATTTTCCTTGGGTGGGACCGCGGTGGATGTGAAAGGAGAGTTTATTTTTTTATTAGCTTGTAACTGACTACGGTTGTTTTCGCTCAGATGAAGATAAAAGTTTTAAAAAGCTTGCAACAAGCACTTAACGAGCGCGCCGTCCTCATTCGACACGTTTCTATCGAGGCTCAATTCCTATTCTGAACAATGAGCTCAACTTGAGCCGTTGCTCCTGCACTCTCAAACCGGGACCGAGCTTCCATTAGGGTTGTCGTCCCTCCAATATATTTCATTGTTTGCGGTTCCGGGAACGACTGGCCAACTTTACTGTGGAGGAGAACGACACGTGGAAGCCTTTAAGTGTTTGATTCGGCTCTGATACCATAGAATTGTAGCTCTACAAAGACGGTCGTGGTCTGGCATGGGGATGATATTTTTTTAAGAGAATGATAATAGAATGGACTTAAAAGGAACGGGTAATGTGAGTAAAGTGGCAAGTTAGAGGATCACAGACTGCGTATTTGTGGCCTGAAACGACAGTGAAAGAAAAAGGCATCCGAGATAAAGATGAAGGCTTCGATGGGCTTCGACTGCAATGCGGACGCACGCGCGTGCTCAGTGAAAGAAACAAAATGTATAGTTTGGGCGAGCCTTTTCTGGCTGTTATTTTGTTGGCCCACCAGAACGTGCTTTGGGCGTGTGCTGGGGTGTCTGACGCTGCTGCGACACAGTGTCTGCTGCAAAGAGCTGAGCCAAATGGTCGTTCGCATACAAAGGTGCCGGCAAGGAGGTTTAAAAAAAATTCTGGAGCGGAAGCTCTCGCAATGCCTTGCCAGAACAAGTGAAGCCAGCTTTTGCCCACCAAAGAACTCGGAAAACATGCTCTTTTCTGGTGGTGCCTACTAAGAGATTAAATGGCTTTGATCTGTTAGTATAAATACTACGTTAATTATAAAATAAAAGATAGTTGTTGCCGACAAAAGTAACCCGTCGAGTGGAGTATTGGCGACTGATCTCCAATAAAATTTGCCATGACTTTGAGGCTTACTGATGAAAACTAGTACCACAAAGACACGCTTGGAGCAGTATCTGACCCGTAAAAGTTGCTATATTAAAACTCGTCTGGCGTGCGTGGAAAACGCTCGCTTTCCTTCGCCAAACGCCGATGATTTATCTTGCCCCTACTAAGATGGCGGCCGCAGCCGCCATCTTGTGGTGGGCACGGCTTCACTCTTGCGCAATAATCGCCGCTCCAGCAATTTTGACTCTATGTAATCTGACGCGTTTATTCTGCCATCGATCCCGAATAGACGAGGACGATGTTTTCGAAAACTTCGTGAGGAAGCTCTTATTCAAGCGAAGCTTGTTGGGACTCACAAATTTAGGTGCTGGCGTTTTATGCGAAAGGCGCACCGGTGACCGTGCAAAAATGCGGCCATCAAAGGTGCGCCGGTCACACGCATGTCTGTATGCACTGTTTTCCAGTATTTGTTGGCATCTCCGTCGTTGGCTCATCGGCGTTCAGCCGCCTACGATACGGCAATTTCATCTTTTGTCGTGGTGACTGGTCATTTCGCGTTGTCACATTCCATTGTTGCCTAGACACACGCATGGCAGTCGTTGTTGCTTGTGGCAACTGAAGTGTTGCCCTGGTAAGCACGCGGATGAAGCGTCGATTCGCGATACGGAAGGCGGAGACAGTTAAGAGGGAGCATTGCGCAATGTAACAGAAAGAAATCATACACCAATTTCGTAATTCCTATAATGCGTAAATAAAATCACTTCTGACTCTGAGTTTGCAATAAATAAATAAATAAATAAGTAAATAAATAAACAAACAAATAAATAAATAAATAAATAAATAAAGAAAAAAAGAAAGAAAGAAAAAAAGAAAGAAAGAAAAAAGAAAGAAAAAAAGCAAGAAAGAAAGAAGAAAGAAAGAAGAAAGAAGAAAGAAAGAAAGAAAGAAAGAAGAAAGAAAGAAAGAAGAAAGAAAGAAACTTTTACTTTTCCGAAACAGTGTGCCCGAGCTCGTAAGCTCGGGGTCACCCTAGGTGGGAGGGTCCCCCATTCCAGGAGTCCTAAGAAAGAAAAAAAGAAAGAAAGGAAGAAAAAAACAAGGAAAGCAAGCAAGAAAGAAAGAAAGAAAGAAGAAAGAAAGAAAGATAAAGAAAGAAGAAAGAAGAAGAAAGAAGAAAGAAAGAAGAAAGAGAAAGAAAGAAAGAAAGAAAGAAAGAAATGGAATACGCCAAGCACACGCACACCAGCTTCACTTGTTCTCATTTTTCTGACAGGGCGAGGGCTCCAAAATATTTTTTTCAACATACTGATCAGTATGGTGCGCGAAGGACACGTTTTAATGTGGGCCCATTTGTTTCGCGGCGAGAATGTTTCGAAGGGAACTTAGTGGTTCCTTGACCGGTTAGGTTTAGCAAAGTGGTTCTTTGCACTCAATGTGGTGTCTAAGGCATCTTCAGTGATGTTCAAAGCAAAGGCAAAAGCATGGAAACACTATAGACAGTAGTTTAGGGAAACATTCAGGCTTGCAGTAATAAAAGATTCCAGGAAACGAATGTAACTAGAGTTAAGATTTCGACAACAAGAGTTCTCTTCATCAGCGCAGGGACGCTGACAAAGACACCTCCGACTGCCGAAATATTGGCCCCAACGACATTTTTACTTCTACGAATTTTCATCACAAAACAAACAAATATAGGCAGGCACGAACGCTGACTCCAAACTAAAATTTATCATTAAAATTGGTGAAATGTATACCTATATATTTTCACCTTTTTCTTTATATTTCAGCGGTCTCGATAACATACTATAAATTTCAATAGGAAATTATCATTTTCTTTCCTCTTTTTATTCCTTCGACTCCCTTTTCACTGGGCACCTTTTAAAAACGCATCTATATTTGACTTCATTTTTAGCGACATCAGCCACGTGGACGAAAAAATGGTCGTCTTCAATTACGGCCTGCGGCTTTTTTGATACATTGTTTGTAGTGACGATTGTCCGGCATGTAACACAATGCCCGTTCGGTTTGGGGCATGTCTATAGCTTGCGGGTGTCTCGTGGTGTAAACAATAAGGCACGTGCTATAGCGACGCGTAACAAGCAGCAAATGATAGCAAGGCTTTATAGTGTTGCACAAAGGACACGTTTTGAAAACTAAATAAACAACCCGTGTGCTTTCATGAGGCAGAACGTTGGTATTCGGAGCAGTGGAAGCCTTCAACACTGTTTTCTTTGATTAACGGAAAAGTGTTGAGGCTCTCGTTTAAACGCAATTGGCTATCGTAGCTTACAATCTCGAACAGCTTTGTGTGAAAATATAGTGGAGCGACTTGACCGGAACCCATGATTTTCTGAGCAATTTACAACTTTTCAGATTTCAAGAACCACAAAATATTTCGCCAGAAGTAACGGACATATTTCGCGTATCTTTACGTAGGGACCAGAGGAAAAAAAGAATAAGTAAATACAACTTGAATTTAACCTGGAATGTCGGTAACAGATTTGTCAATAACTTATCAATAGCATCTACCCGAGAAATTGATGTTGGAATGATCGAGTTGTTATAAGATGTGGCGAAATGCATTTGGCGATATATAGTAGTGGTCCGGGGTGATCTAAGCAAACTCCAACAAACAAAACAGTGTAACCTGATGATCATATCTAGAAGCTGCTGACTGAAATCGTCATTTATAAAAAGGCTTTACACAACAAGAATTTTACGTACCTGCTCCATCTTTATCGTCGGGCATCTTGCGCTTTATGTACACATAGTCTATACAGCAAGAAATTTACAATACTCACAAACTATAATATCAGTTCGTTCAAATCAAACTGTGTTATAAAGATCTAGGGCGTGGGTTCGATTCCCGGCCTCGGCGTGCGTATTTCCATGTGAGGAAAGTACAAGACATACATACACTTAGGATTTTGAACACGTTAACGAAGTCCCTCGTGGTCTAAATAAACTAGGAGTCCCCACTATTGCGGGCCTCATGCCATAACGTGGTTTTCCACGTGCAAACCCAGAAATGGTGATTTGCATTCCGAAATGTAAGGACATTACTGAAAACGTTACACTCTCTCTAAGGAAAAGTTCAATATAGTGCACGCTTACATTGTTCCACAGGTCGATGTCTTCATGGACCCGATGGGTAGCTATATTGTTCCTATGTTGTTGTTGTTCAGGTTTTGGCTTGGTATCTGTTGTAGCTCCCAAATTTGCTACAATTGAGCACAGCGTGAGCTTACCGGCGGCCACTGCAAGATGCGTGTTCACTAGTAAATTTACAGGGATAAACCTATACCCCAATAAAAGGCTTTGAACTCCAGGTTATTTATACTTGTCGTAGTTACAAACAGTGCGAAATTAAACAGGACAAAAAAGACCAAACAGAACCCGTTTTTTTTTGTTTTTTTTAGTGATTCAAAACCGATCGTAGTACATGTTCTGCGCAGACCAGACGCGGCAAAACATAGAAAGCAGAACAAAGCGCCAGTTCCGGCTTTAATTTCGGCAGCAATATGAATGAACCCGAGATTGATTGAAAAAACACGATCTAGTCACACTCGCGTTCTCCTCATTAGGCTTACACGTGGCGGAAGAGTACTAGCTGCGGTAAACTTCAACTCTCGGTGAGCGTGAAACGTCTGCTGTGCATACGCGCGTTCATTTCTTTGTTTAATATATATATATATATATATATATATATATATATATATATATATTATATATATATATATATGATCATGCGGAAAATACCGCCTGCTTTGTTTCCTCCTTTCGTTACAATCAGTACACGTCTTTGTAAGTTATACACACACCTATACGGTTGTTTGTTCATTTGCATATGGAAGCACGTGTTGTAGCTGTTATACTGACCCCATCATGTACACAAGCGTGCGTTTGCGCGGGTCGTTTAGCCATGTGTAAATCTGTGTTTATTAATCTGTTCTTTGTTTTCAATGGCCACTTGTTCGTTGTCTAACCTGGACCATTTAAAGGTCCTTTCGCATACTTGACTGTGTATGTTTTATTGTTCCTTTTCCCGCATAATAAAAAGTGTCTACCGAGAGGATAGCGAGGACGTATCGACTAAGCAAAAAAAAAAGACAGAGGTTGAAATAAGCTTCAAACAATCATTGGTTGAATGATTCATTTATTTCTTCACACCTTCTAGTTGGTTCTCGAAGATAATTCATTAAGTCCAAGTTCAGCGGCCCCGAGGAACCTTTCTTTTGCTGAGAAAAAATACTTCTATATCGAACACAACGAAGGCATGAGAAGAAAGCGGATGTGTTTAGTAGTAGGAGATAGGAAACTCATAGGATAAATGAAGGGATAGGGAGCAAGCCATGGTACTGTGGATACAGTGTTGGTCGAGAATGCGACGCCTTGTGTCACATTGTGTCACATACAGTGTGTTAGTTCCTCGATTTGGAATAGTAGCCTGGGAGGCATCTTAAGAGACGCAGTTATTTTTGGAACCTTGTGAATTGCTCCGCATCGTAAAGCCTCCAAGAAGTACGCCTGCACTGTAAACCATATTACATTATACGTGTTTTGATGTCTAACACACACCCATACACCCCTGGGAAGGGCGTAACAAGCAGGTTTACACCCTTTTCATGGGCATACTTCACGGACTTACAGCCGTAATGCATCAAATTTTCACGGGTGTAATATGAAAACTAGACCCTTATGGCAAACGTGGAATGGGGTTTTTAAGGAAACCTACACCCTACCACCCTTTCAAGAATATAATAATAATAATAATAATAATAATACTAATAATAATAATAATAATAATAATAATAATAATAATAATAATAATAATAATAATAATAATAATAATAATAATAATAATAATAATAATAATAATAATTAGTGCGGTTTAACGTCCAAATACCTCGATATGATTATGAGAAACGCCGTAGTGGAGGGCTTCGAAAAATTTCGAACACCTGGGGTTCTTTGACGTGCACCTTATTCTAAGTACAAGGGCCTCAGGCATTTTTGCCTCTATCGAAAATGCAGCCACCGCGGCTGGGATCCCATCCCGCGACCTGGGGGCAGCAGTGGAGCACCATAACGACTACAACACCGTGGCGGGCCCCTTTCAAAGATATAAATAAAGTGGTCCCCCCCTCCCCAGCGCCTCTTTCCTTCCTTCATCTGAAACACATAAAGCAAATCCCATGGCTAGTTTTTCTGGGGGAGAACTATAGCTACAACTCACTACCCACACTGAGAAAATGCCACATACAACTGTGCTTATTTCGTGCATGCATGCTATATCGTACAATGTTGTAGCAGTGAGTGTGTGCGCACAATGATCAGAATCGAGAGGAAAAAACGGAATGTCGCGGCTCGCCGCTGTAAATTGTGAGGTTAACAGCTTAAAAAATACACCAGGGTAACATACCGCAACTTCTTCACAAAAATGCATTAGTGTAACATCTCAACAAACACCCCCACATCCTACCCGTTTAGGGTGTTACGTTTGAACATAAGTCCTTCATGCGTCCTTATTTGAGATAAGGGTGTGCAAAGGGCGTTTGAGCCTTATTAACACCCTTTGAAAAATATTGTCCGAAATAAGGGTGTATGGAGGCTGTTTAAGTGATCGAAACACCTTTATATGTGTGAAAAAGGCTACAGTGTGGCTTTAGGAAACCCGTTGGTATCGCAACGCTTTAATGTCTTCCCATTCCGACAACAAAAATCAACACAGGCTACAAGCACTGAGGCCAAACAATTAAAATGACCTTAATCGCGCATTATCTTAAATATAGTGGTATTAGTTGCTGATGCAATTAAGTGCCCAACATATAGGCGCGGCAAGAAAAGAACGAAAGTGGAATACGTGACTGCTTGCCACCGTCGGTGAATGATCCCATAACCCCTGCAGGCATTGCTTCCGATATCTGTCAGTTTCATGTGCTTTTCGCTGACAATAAGGAGAAAAAAATTATGTTTAATTATGATAACAGCGTTGACATCGTTAAGTAGCGAACGTCAAAATGATTTCATTCTACACCCTTTAAGAAAAATGAGAGCCATTGTTGATTATCTGCTTGCACGACATGATTACAGTCAACTAAAGCTATTCGATGCTAGTGCATTGCGCGTTTTCTGTCCGTTCGTTATGAAGCTTCAATCTTCGTATTGCAAACTCACCTTCATATGCGTCTCTAAGAGCTCTTGCCCGAACGATACCGTGATTTTTGCCTTGCTATGTTGCAGAAATGTATTTCTCCAATCTGAAATTTCACCGTAAACCAGTTTCTGTGACAACGAAATCACGCAACAACTAGTCACGTGACTAACAATCACGTAACCTCACGTAACATCTATACACGTGACTAAAACCACTTAACAGCTAGTCATGCCACTAGAAACCACGTAGCATCAAGTAGCAGCTCGTCACGTGACTTAAAATCACGTAACAACTAGTCACGGGACCAAAATCACGCAACCTCACCTAACAACTAGCACGTGGCTGCCAAGCAAAAGCTTGGCATTACTAGCAAAAACTTAAAAGATGCTAGTTAGAACACAAGATCCGCTGTTGGTTCCAGCCTTGCGCCACTAGTGTACACTGCGCACATTTTTTTTATTTAGTTCTTCCTGTAATCCTGAACACGACTTTCGACAAACCAATACTTGCGCAGTTTATAAATTGATATTTTTAGTAGAGTTCCTGAGCGCCTACTGAGAACCAATTTAGTTGTGCCCTTCTCCAGCCTCCTAAGAAATTTCATTATTAGCTTTCTTTGCCCCCTTCATTGAAACAAAGTTTTAAAGAACTGTGCGATAGTTTCATCCCATCACGTTGTAACCGCTCATCGCTGTCTAACTTTAAGCGTCTCCCTGATTGCTCTATTCGTTCTATGTAAATTATACGCCACACATTGAAAAAGAAATACTGGCTAAGAGCGTTCCCGCACTTTTATTATACCTTGACTTGACTTCTCCTATCAGTCCATCCACATAATGAATTCCGCTTCTTCCCCAAGGCACTGTGCAATATGCTATTTCCTACGTATGCAACGAATTCAATTCTATTATTGTTTTTCCTATTTTTCGACCCATTCGCAATGTGCCTATTTTTTACCACTACTAGTTTATACATCCATACTCTTTAAATCCAAGCGCTTCTAGCAGGTGGAAATATGCTATCCCTGTCTTCGGGTTGATATATTTTCATTACTTTCAAATGTCGCTGAGTCATCTCCAGAATCTCCAGACCGTACATCCATACAGGCACTTGCATCATCCTGTTCCCTATAGCTACAAAGAAAGGGCAGTGCTCACTCTTGAAGAAATACCTTCGGGGCGTGTAGCGTACCGTCTCGTATTGAGTGCCGGCCTAATGAATGAGCCACCAGGCAAACTGTGCGAACACAATGGTACGACTCTTCCTCCCATTCATGGAAGAAATAAAGTTTGTAGGCAGTAGGTACAACAAAAAACGCCAGGCCTGCGCGGAAAGCGCAGCACAGTCACATCGAAAGCTGGAAGAGCGGCTTTTCCAGAGCCCGTTATAAACTCTCCTGTGGCTACTAATACAGGTACATTAGCAACGTACCCACTACGCCACTAAGCGTAATTTTTGGGAACCATAATTATTCATCGTCATCAACCGCCGCATCAACAAACTGCACATAATCGCTTACATATGGTGCCTCGCTTCTCCGCAGAACAACGAATAATGTCGTGCTGGTTGCTTCCCAACTTCCCAAAAATTACGCTTTGTGGCGTAGTGGGTACGTTGCTAATGTACCTGTATTTGTAGCCACAGGAGAGTTTATAACGGGCTCTAGAAAATCCGCTCTTCCAGCTTTCGCTGTAACTGTGCTGCGCTTTCCGCGCAGGCTTGGCGTTTTTTTTCGTCATTTTACAGACAGCCGTGGTACCTGCTAAACGCATGTAAGGCATTATGCGCACTTTGTTGATGATGTGCGTGATGACGATGAAGAATTATGGCAGAGCTCTTTGTAATGGGTTGGAAGCATTAAACAACCTACTCGTTGTGCAATTCCCATTGTGTGACGCCTGGTTACAGAATTCGCGTTGTGCGACGCTTGGTGCTTATTCTACTCTTTTACCACGCTGTATTGCATATGCTAATGTGGTTCCTTCCCGACATGAAGCCTGTATAGGACCTTTTTGCAAAGCAGTTTCAAGCACCGGCATGGAAGTATGTAGTGTGTGGTTCACAGCAATAACGGGTCATATTTCCATGAATTAGAGAAAAAAAAAAAAAAAGCACCGGCATGGCTCAGAGGTTGAATACTGGGCTCCCACGCAGAGGGCCCAGGTTCGAACCTCGTTCCATCCTGGAATTTTTTCTTATTTAGTTTTTTTTTTCTTATTTCGAGCGATACTGGTTACGAACACCGGCGGCGGCGGCGGCGGCGGCGGACAACTACGGCACCAAAAACGGCCGGTGAAATGATCTCATAACAGCTTTCGCTGTAAAAAAAAGGTGAACTAAGTGGGCAAGTACAGCGCATGATTATCTCTAGCCGCATTGTCTCGGTGGTTACGGTGTGTCAGCGTTTCACCAAAATTCGACTTTGCTCTCTCGCCAAAGTTTTGAGCAGTAATTTATACCTATTTAAAGCGCAACAAAAAAGAGTCGTAGACAGCCCCTCGATGACGCCTTCACGTCCAATTGATTCCGGCAAAGTTCGGCAGCTGCCGGAATATTTTAGTCTGTCTCATTGCCATTGTTACATCATGCAGTACGGGTAACAACGATGAAATAAACAAGTCACTAAGTTGTACGTCTATACCGCTGGCACGAAATATCCCCAAGAAAGTTCTGTAGAGAACAATTTTAATGTACCTTTCGATTGAACACTTCACATTTGGTATAATGCTATCGCGAACCGCTTCCGTTTCTTCCTGTTGCACTCTACTATATTTGATTTTGCATAACTTTTCTTATTTGTGCTTAATTATTTACCTTTTTTATTAGTTATGATCATTAATCTGTTACCTATCTATCTGTCACCTTCCTTCTATCTTCTATCACCCGTATTATGTTCGTGTCTGTGGGAAAATATGAAATCGACATCGATGACAGCTTTCCCCATATGGATATATGCCGCGGTAAAAAAAATATTCGGCTTAAGCATCGACGGCTAATTATGGTAAGTTGATCTACGAATCTGCAGAATGGAGGAATAGTCCTGAACGAAAAAAAAGTTGCCCGTTGCAACTTCGTCCTGCAGGTGGATGAGAACTTTCCTTTTCATCTCTTGGGCAGGACTTGTGTTGGCATTGTTTATACTAGACAAGAGGCACACAGGACAGGCGCTCACCTGATGCAGGACCTGAAACCTGATGCAGGACCCGTGTTTCTAGACAGACAACTCTCATTGTTCCAACAGCTGTAAAAGGCAACTTACAAATGACGATAGTGTGATGTTCATCGTTCTTACATAATGATGAATTAGTTTTCGGAATACCTCGCTCTACGGGGGCCGACTTCATGCCGTAATCCTAGCCGGACACCAACGTACCTCATGAAATGCATAAAAAATAAAACGACTTTGTTTACTAAGAAACATACAAAAATGATTCTGGTGCTCAAAACAGAAACCTCAGGCAGAACTAGTGAAATTCGATGTACACATTAGCGTTAGAAATTAACACTGACACCAGACCTTTTGTAACTTTTAGTTGAAGAAAAGACATTTTTTAAGGACAGATGTTTTTCTCTCGCCCTTTTTTACAATACATGTCGTAAAACTGGCTTGTTATTTCACGCACGAATGTCCCCTCCAGCCATGCAATGAAGCGAAGCATCCACAGGCAAAATTAAAAGACGATTGGAGCTTTCAAAACTTAGTGCTTTGTCCACGTTGGCTGCAAAGAACTTCAACTTCAAAACTATTCTTGAAATTAATCTTTTGATGTGTTCTCACTGCATTGTACGCTACACGGTTACGAAATAACGATGTACACTAAATGAGTACATTATCTGAAAACTCACAGGGTCCCTTATGTATTCGCCCAAGATGACTAAAAGGTGGAACCCATCCGGCGTCGCTAAACTCGAGGAGCGTACCTCAGAGCTCGTCGTTTGCTCTCTGAGCCTTCATAGGCCTTAATCTAATCTCTGCTCTAATCTAATTTCCCAGCCTTAATTGTAACAAGGTGTGTGACCGGGCTAGTTTGTATCCCATAGTGACGTGGAAGTCACTGTGGAATTTCAGGTGGAATTTCAGTTGGAAGTCAGCGCTAGTCCTCGTCCGTTACTCGTCCTTGTCTGTTTCACGCGCTGTTCACGTCACTTAATTGTAAGGTCTCTGAGGGCACCCAATGCTTGCAAGCGGGCTTTCAAGTACGCTTCGCAAGTACGCTTGCGAAGTAGTCACAGCGGCATAATTCATCACCAGTTTGGGAAGTAGCAAATTCGCTACTATATGGGTGTAGGCCACTCTGTGCACCTACGTAGAAGCTTTGAACTACCCATGTGACGCATTTCCACAGTTCGACGCCCGAGAAAGATCTATACTTCTGCCACGTGATATTACATATATTTTGCTCGTAAACCGAGATGACGCTTGCATAAGGCTTTCTTTTTTCGGAAAAGATTTCGAACGCTGCCGTGGCTCTGTGGTTGAATACTTCAGTGCCACGCAGAGTACCTGGGTTCAGTTCAGGCTGGAACATGGGTTTTCATGTGTCACTGTGCGCATAAGTTATAACAGCGTAGCAGCTTATGCCAGCCGTGGGTTGTAATCTGTTATTAGACAACTATGATCGTCATGAACCGACAGGCACATCTTCGTCATCTTCTTCGTCTCGTGCTTCGATCCCAGAACATGTGCGCCAATTCCTCCGGCGTGGCTTGTAATAACTCTGATGGGTGAGAGAAAGAGTCAACAGAGAAAGAGAGAGAAAGAGAGAAAGCAAGAAAGACAGAAATAGAGAAAAAACAGACAGACGGGCAACGAACTTTAATGATGGAGAAAGAAAGAAAGAAATAAAGGAAGAAAGAAACAAGGAAAAGGAAACAGAAATTATAAGAGAAAAAATGTTCTTGATTAGGCGGGATTCGAACCCGCGTACCCATCTCGAGCCTCGTAACCACTCGGCTATCCAGGCATGCTAGCAGAACATAGCATAGCCTTGTATATTATAGCCTAGCAAAGGGAAGGGCAAGCTTAGTGAGGTTGAAGAGAAGGAAAATGAGAGAGGGGAGAGAGTAAAGTATACCGTAGAAACAGGAAGAGAGAAATAGTGAGAAAGGGAATAAAAACAGTAAGAATGATCATCAAAAAAATAGAGACAAATATATAGATACAAAGAAATAGAAAGAGGAAGCAAGAAAGAGAGAGACAGAAAGATAACACAGACAAAGAAAGGTAGAAGCAGCGAGGAATAGAAAGAAATATATAGAGATAGAAAGAAAGAAGTAGAAATTACTATAGACAAAGGAGACATAGAAAAAATAGGGGAAGATGGAAAAAGAAACAAGAAGGTGAAGAAAGAAAGGGAAAAATAAAGACAATCGAAGAACGACACGCAGCTCCGCACTTTTTTCAGGCTTGGCACCACTAGTGCGGAGCTTTCTTTTTTTTTTGTACCGCACACCGCGGCCAGCGTCTGTCAAAGCAGCTAAAGCTGTCACCTTAATATTGTTCATTTCAGTGTTATTTTTTTTAAATCTCATTGGGATGCTTGGTCCTCGGTATACTGCTCAGACCACGTAGATGCGCTGATTCTACCGAGGCAAACGTGAAAAGTTGTAATGGAAACGCGCCTGCTTTTGAATACAAGGTCCGTTTGCAAGAAGAAACGTTCGCCAGTGAACATATAATTGGTAACTTTGTAGAATGTTTATTAGAGAAAGGCAAGAAAAACAAAACAACAACACATTGCTTCGCAAGAGTCCTTGATTACATAGTGGAAAATGATAGTATAAACATTGGCCTTCGGCTGTAATTGTCTACTGGTCTGTTTAAGAGAATCAACTCTGGCATGGTAACGTATTTTGGTGTTTTCGAATAAATGCTCCATTATTTCTAATGAACGACGCCTCTGTGTTTGCCTTAGCACTAGCAATGATCTTCTAGAAGTTCCCACGGTTAAAAAAAACAAAAAAGGACAGTTTCTGAATATTGCTGGAAAGCTTTCTGCACAAAAGCGACGCCTTTCTTCTAGCGACTGGCTCATTCTGAATGCCACAGACATATATTGCGACAGTCCATCTCACTGCTGAGAAAAAAAAAGAAGAGGTCATTCCTCTCACTTGCTTGGGTAAACATGCGTTGCCAACTCCTTCGTGCGGGTGTCATTCATAGTAAAAAAAAAACGGGGGCAAATCTCTTTAAATGCAAATGAACGCATCTCGAAATCCCGCACGCTTCTATTTCTGGCATCGATGTGTGAAGCCACAGGCACGGAAGTCTCAGTGAAACTGCAAGAAACATGAAAATAACAAAAAAATGATACAACCCTAACAAAGAGCTGGACAACGTATTCCAGCGGCGAGCTGTTTGTACAAAATTTACGCGCCTCACCAGGCCCAAGAGAATCGTTAGTGGATCGTTCCGCGGCATGTGTTGCTGCAAATTTCTCAAGATCTTACTTGCTCCTGCCTTTTGTCATTCGATGAAACTCTTCACCACTTCTGCGGAGATCAAGTCGACGCTCTGTCTAAATAGAGACCGGAGATGCGCAGACGGCGCGCGACTCGACCTATCTTCATCGCATGGCAATGTTCGTAAACATTCGTGTCTCGGTCGTGGTTGCGAAAGATTAGATGCACGTCGTGTTCAATCTCTTCACAGTGCAACTCGCGCCGAAGATGGAAAAGTGTAAACAGAAGATTGGCGGTGCGACGAAGGTAAATACGAAGATCGAACAACAGTCTACGAAGCCTGATGTATCCTCTCTACTTGAACAAACGATGTTGCCCTGGAAAACGGTTGACAGAGTTTACAATTATATCTCGCTGTACAGGAGTGAAAGCAAGTGTTAGCCAGGTTTCAATATGTGTTGTCTAGCCTGGAACTCGCTGAACCAGCGATGCGTATGTTCAGGCGGCGCTGGTGAGATCGAACGCGGAATCCAAAAATAGGTATCATGAATTCGGCAAACACGGCCTTGAACTCTTTTTAGGTTGGTCAGGCCGCATCGCGCGATCTCTCTCTCTTTTCGCACTTTCTTTTGAGCTGTAGGAAACACGCACCGAGCATTATTGTCATGTCGGTGATAGTACGGCACAATGTTTTTAAACCGAAAGTAAAAAGACGAAAAAACAAAAGACAAGCCTCTCCGGAGAACGTGTATATCGCAATTCTATAGACGCGGCAGTTAGAGTTTATTTACTTGTAATATGAAACGTGCGGTGTGATTTGTGGACTCCAGGTAGCGCAATAAAATACCGTGTAGGAAAAATTCCCCGGCATGTCTTGTTATTCATCAACTTCCACAATACTGCCAGACAAAGAGCTTGACATGCGTGTTCTTGCCTGGCTGATATTGGTGAACAGTTGACCTAGTTTTCTCCCTTCTTCCTTCGCAATAAATCAGCCTAGCCGCACGTATGTAAACAACAAAATGATGTCTTGCGCTAAGGTATTTTTGGCCTACATACCAACGGGTAGATGACAGGCGCATACATTCAGATTATTAACCCCCCGACGGTTCGTTTAAAACATAGAAGGACATTGAGGTATGAACGCTTTCTTTTTCTTTTTTAGAGGAGGAGATTCCCGGTTTTTAGGGCAAGGACATTCTAGCGTCTGTCACATGCCTTGCTGTCTCTTGAGTAGGAACAAGAAAGAGGCGCAGGTTCATTGTCTTTTTTTCTTTTTTTAAGCGCGTTCTATTCTGAACAAAAGCAGAGAACATTAATTAACAAAGGAAATGGCTTACTCTCTTTGCCATCCACACGGTTAACCCACATTCTCGAGGCGAGATGTCTAGGGACCATTACAATGGCAGGCGCCACATCGTTGGTTTTCGTTTATGTCCACAACTTTTGGAAGCAGTTGTGTGTTTCTTTATGCCTGAAAATAACGGGTTTCTCTTACTTTTTAACACGGCGTAGGACGTGATGGAGAGAAAAAAATCGAAGCAAAGACACGTAGGTTCACTAATCTATGTCGCCATTGCTACCCAACACGGAGGAATATATATGTGATATTAAAATTAGGCATAACTGTATGCACTAAAAATATTTACATTATTGGTGTATTTTTTATCTGTATAACTCATCACCTAAAGTACCCCCCCCCCAAGAAAAAGGAATAAAATAAAAAAAAACAAATAATGGTTTAATGAATGCAAAACTTGTACGCGAATCGGTATTTCGAAGAAATCACGCCCCCAACATATACGCTTGCCTTCTTTTTTTACACCGATGGCTAATGTGCTCTTTCCGCTAAAAGTTGCAATGTCTGCATGTGGTGCACGGATTTAATAATAATACCTGGGGTTTAACGTCCCAAAAGCACGATATGATTATGAGAGACGCCGTAGTGGAGGGCTCCGGAAATTTCGACCGCCTGGGGTTCTTTAACGTGCACCTAAATCTAAGTACACGGTCCTCAAATATTCTCGCCTCCATCGAAAATGCAGCCACCACGGCCAGGATTCGATCCCGCGACCTTCGGGTCAGCTGTAGAGCGCCATAACCACTAGACCACCGTGGCGGGGCGTGCAGGAGTTTGTTCACGCAGTCCTATTGTCCTGAACATAACGTCTTCACAACGTAATATTAATACTAATATCCGGGGTTTAACGTCCCGAAACCACGATATGATTATGAGAGACGCCGTAGTGGAGGGCTCCGGAAATTTTGACCACCTGGTGTTCTTTAACGTCCACCTAAATCTAAGTACACAGGCCTCAAACATTTTCGCCTCCATCGAAAAGTCTAAAAAACGTAGAAGAACAAAAGAAATGGAATATACAATCCAACGTTGCAAACTTCGGACCTCACAATTACGAGACAGGAGTATTATTATTCTTGCCTCAGTTATTTGTCTACGAAATTTGAACATTAGATAGGTTGTTTTCAAGCCTAATATTTTGCTTTAAATTTGGTACTATCATTATATATGATGTATTCGTTGTTTTATGTGCGGAGCACTTCAGCGGCACCTCTCGTCGTCAATCCATAGATGTCATGTGGCGTGGTCACGCTCAAAATCAAGTGGTCAATAGAAAGTAAACAAACGAGGTCTATAATAATATAATTAACAGAAACAACTAAGCAGTAATCGCCATAATTAACCTAATATCGCTAAAAAAGCTTCGGAAACCTGCACCTGACTCCCGCGCCGCTCAAGAGAGGGCGGCACCGCCTCGCCTCGCTCACGATTGCTCCTCCCACCGGAGCTTCTCAGGCGCCACATCTGAAGCAAAAACAGTCCGAGAACTAGATGGAGACGACACGTATTTAAACTACCGTAAGAAGGAAGAAGTCGATAGAGCGCTGCAAAAAGTAGCGCACATTTGTCATACCGAGTTTGCGCATCTCCCTAACAAGACGGTGGGAACCCTACTAACGAGAAACGCTGGGTGCCCTTGGTACTCACTTCCTTAGGTTTTACATTAGTGGAGCTGCATTTAGCGCAGAATTTAGAGCTACACCAATCGCTGACCAAGAAGGACATTTTTAACGTGAATTATCATCTATAATTTACCTTAGTATAGATACGTGGCCCCTTAATGATCGACGATATCATCGCATTGCAATATTTAGAAATAATAAAAAGGAAAATACGCAACCCGCGAAGGCGTTATTTTCCTCAGTGCGAAGCTCATTCACAAGTATGCTTCAGTGCATTCAATATTGTCCCACGCAATTGACAATGACAATGTCTGAACATTACGCAACCGATGCTGCCGCGCTTGTTCCATTCGCTGGGAGACATTCAATACGCTGAAAAGTTACACTAGCCCAACACTTTGGCTTTGTGAACTATGTATCAAGTATACAACGGGCGTGTGTGAGCGCTTACGCCGGGTGCCTTCATGTGCAGCAGAAGAAAGAACGCCAGGCCTGCGCGGAACACGGCGCGCAATCACAGTGAAAGCTGAAGGAGTGGCCTTACTAGAGCATCTTGTTAACTCTGTTGAGGCGACTACTGCAAGTGCAGTTCCAAGGTACCCAGTACGCCAGAAATCATCACAATTTTGCGGACTGAGGGAGTAACCAAATGGCATTATTCATCATTCTGTAGAGAAGAGAGGTGCCCACTACGCATCTGCAAAGCATGATGTCGATGCTATGGTTGATGACGATGACGATTTATCGTTGAGTCCTTTGTAATGGGTGGAAGATTTAAACCGCCCGCCCGTCACGCAGTTGAAATTGTGTGAGGTCTGATGTTAGTTCACTATGCTACCACGATATATTGCATCTGTTAGCTTGATTCCTTGCCCGATCAGACGCCTGTATAGGGTCTTTTTGCGAAGGAGTTGGAAGCGCCGGCGTGGCACAGTGGTAGAATATTCGACTGCCACGCAGAGTACTTGGGTTCAAATCCCCCTCGAGCCCATTTTTTTTTCTCTCTTTCATTGTACGAGATACCTCTGTTGACACGGGCGATGTCAACAAAATCGGCTGTTGTGATCTCATAACAACAGGGCTTGTTGCTGAGCTAGTTGGTTCATAACTTGAGGTAAAACTGTAATGACGCAAAGTGTCTGTCTGTTCGTGTCTTCGCTTCGTCCCCGTCTTCTTTGCGTCATTACAGTTTTGATCTCATAACAGCTTTTGCTGTAAATTTGCTGTAAATTGTAAATTTGCTGTTTTGCTGGAAATTTGGTAGTCTCTTTTTTGAACGATTAGCTGTGAGGCTAGGGTCCTGATATTTTTCTTTCTTCAGAATGCCATCTGATGAAACAAAACAAGAAGAGGTGCGATGTACTTTACCAACTCGCATGCATACCTCGCCTTGTGTTGTTTTCTCGGTATACTTTGTTTTACTGCTGTTATAAATGAGCAGGTGTCTTTGACGTCGTTGTTTACAACTATGCCACATTTACACCATGTGTAACTAGGTCACTAAGGTTAGGAGCCACGTGCCTGTATGTTGTTGGAATCAAGGTACGGCGCGCTTGTCGCTGTTAATTTGGGAAGCTCTGGCTGCCGGTCGTAAAAAAAGTGCTCTCTTTGCACCGCGAATTCTAGCCCATTGTCGGACTCTTTGAAACGGAAGCCACTCTTTTGTGTGCTTGGTAGCTTATCTGCTTAGTGTCTGCAGACACTAAGCAGATAACGTATTCCTAGCACGTATTCCTTTGTCGTATTCCTAGCTGATGTCCATGTGTGTAGGGCCATGTGTGTAGGGCAACAGTGTGTAGGGCAGAGACGAGAGCATCTGATAAAACTGCAATGACCTGGTCAGCGAAAGTACCCGTTACGTTAAGCTCAATTTCGTAGATTTCTTGGTACACCCAAATGGTAAGCTGACAATTCGTGGTCGTCGTTTGTTCAAGCCTTTTAACAGCGTTGCTGTTAAAGCTCGCAGCAAAAGGTCCCTGCTCCACAAAAAACAAAAAAAAAACTCGGCACCATTACCTAGCGACAACACAGCCACAGGTTCGCCCCACTTGGGTTTAACCTCGCCTGGCCGCGCATGCGCCAAGAAGCAGCCGCCGCAAAACCACGCGCACGAGACAGTCCGCGCAGCCGCCGCGCCTAGCTCCACCACAACTGGTGTGACGTCAGCAAAGCCGTGCATTGCCGCCTTGACGCCATTATAGCCGTGCAGTAGATAGTATAGCGACGTCATAGCAGGTTTGACGTCAGCACTGTCGCTTAAGAACCGCTTATACGTAATAGTTCGTATAAGACCTAGCATCAGCCAAGCAAGGACCTAGCGTCAGCCAGGAAGACCACATTAAGCCTCTAGGATAGAAATGCTTCGCTCTTTCTCAAGCTTTACACAGCTAGTGTAAACTTATTTTTCGTTTAAAGAGAAGTCGATTTACTGCAAGCTTTTGCATGGTTACTTTTTCTCCATGTGTGTATGTGTCATGTGTTCAAACAAAATGCGATACGTCCATAAACATGCAGCTACGAGAAAAACGCGCCTTCATTAGTTTACTTTTTACCAATTATTGAAATCGTTTACTTTGCTACCATAGGCGTCAGTTACTGCGAGGGTGCGGAGGGTGCGAGGGTGCGGTTAGATTGTTACCGGAGTCGTAACTACAGCAGTAAACTGCGCTTGTGAGTAGTATCACAGTTAAAGATTATTGGCTGCACAAGATCGTGAAGAGAGACCAGGGCAAAAAAAAGGCGCTAAGCTTCAGTAGCCTTTATTCAACAAAACTGCGGCTAATATACATTTACATACATATGGCCTTTAGCTGTTACTCCTTTTCTGTATCAGAAAGAAAGAAAATAAACTTATGTGTGATCACTTCACAGCACGAATTCCGCCTTCTAGGATGTAAATATCCCACTCAGTCAACTCAAATGACGGAGTGCTTAGACTGCCTGGGCCCAGAGAACTAAAGTATTTTTCTGTCGTCGTTTCTTCTCGCGATCAGCGGCTATTCATCATCCCTTACGAAGGTGCAAGTTACGGGAGGCGGGCAACGACATCATCTTTAGTCAACGTCTCTCAATGCAATTTGAAGCACGATATGAAATACTGCAGGCACTACCCAGTCCTTTTTAACACGAAAGTGTTTTATGCCGGGGTCCACCAAGTACATCCGTCACGGATATGACGTTGATAAAATGGACGCCAACGGGTGAGAAAGAAAAAAACCAAGAAAAAGATACCCCGCTGGGAATCGAACCCACGACGTTGCGGCCGCGACGGCAAGCGCCCGACGCTCTACCGACTAAGCCAACTCTGGAGATGCGAGGCACGGCGCGAACGCGCCTTATATCTTTCACACCTTCTCTTTCGCGGCGGGCGGAGCGGGGCGGTGCCGCCGTCTGTGAGAGGTGAAAAGAAGTAATGCTTCACGATCGACACTTACTAGCGCTTACTCCGAGATTGCACGTGATATCGGAGGTCATGGTTAAAGCGTCTCAATACCAGAGAGGTAGACTGGCCGCGCTGGCGTCGCCGAGGCACCCTTGACGCACTTACGTTCTTTGCCTTTGGATTCGTGTTAGCGTGCGTCGGCTCATCGGAGTAGTGCAGCTTCCACGTGCACGAACGGGATTTCTCTGCCGCCGACTGCTTCAATTGCGAGAGCACCGACTAACAAAACTGCTGCAATATGCGTTGCAGAAAGGACGCGATTTCGACGGGCGAATGTCGTGCCTTGGTGGAGCGAGAGCAGCGCCTGCGAGACAGAGGCCAGCGGGACGCACGCGTTTGCGGCTCAGGCTACGAACCTCTACCTCCCGCGTTGCTGAAGCGCAGTGTGTGTTAGTGTATGCATGAGCACAGGCGTCGGCTACCCATTACTAGAAAGCGCACACCGTGCCGTTTCTCTCCTTAATTGACGACGCTTTGAAGAAGTGCATACCGGGTACCAATGTTGATTATGAGCTTGTTGATATCATCCTTACGCGGGATTCACGATTCGCTGTGTCCAAATATATGTTCGCACCGTCAGCTACCACAGTGGTTTAATCATGATCATGGGCGTTAGTCGTCGCGATAGAGACATGCTGTCAACATGGGTGCATCTACGTCAAACGGTTCTATAGCTGCCAAACACGAATAGACATTGTACAAGCTCTCATATATCATAAGCACTACTTCTGTGAAGACACGTTTCACTTTCGTGTTATACCGATTCCTATGACGGAGGGATCAGCCATGTTTTGGTCACGACTATGAAGTCTTGCTAATGTCGGGGACCAAATGCACACGCTATGCCTATTGGTATATAAACTGAACGCGCCAAAAGCGATTTAAGAAGCGACAGAAGAACTCCAGCACATTGTTACATTCACAATAGCAGGGAGAAAAACATCTATTGTCATTCGAGATGCGTGGGAGCAAAGGACGATCTCATCGTGGTGTCGTTTCCTATTGAGCAGTAGAAGTACAAGACTTCCTTATAATTGAGCGAGTAGCTGCACCCACGCTCGTAGATTAGAGGAGACATCAACAACTCTGAATCATTCACCTATCGTTTCTCTTCAGCGGTTAGTATCCGCTTACAAATACAAACACAGTGATGACTCCCATTCATTTCCTGCCGCTCACCGGTTCAGTTCGTTGGCCTCCGAACACACGTGTGTGGGTATGCTTGGTTGCCAAAACAGGAAGCGAATCACCATTGTTTATTTAAGACTCGCGGTGAACTCGCCTCAAAGGGCCATTGACGTTTTCGTAAGGCTGTCTTAAGGAAATCAGTCTATGACTATGGCGTAGATTCGTTGTGGATAAACAAAAACAACAGCGTTAATCAAAACATTTCATTTACCGGTTCGGATGGAGCAACTCTCTTTGCAATTTGTTCAGGAGTTGAAAGCGTTAGTGGCTGGAACGCTTACGGTCGATCATTTGTATCTATTTTTGTTCTGCGCTTATGAGAATGAACAAATGTGAACGTAGACGAGAGAGAAGCTTCACAGGGGAAGCCATAGACTCATGGTGAAGCTCAATCGACCCTTCAGCCTTCTTGAGTAAAACATTGGTTGTCGCTTCTTCGATCGAGTTCTTAAATTCATCACTTAAAAGTTTCTCTTCTCCTACCAATCTACAAATGTGAAATACACACAGTTTTGAATTCTGTGCTCCTCTAGTAGTAACAATTCCTTGTGGTGTATGACTGTAACTTGCATGCTTTACAGCCGACACCCATCTAACCTTTATATTCGCCTATGTGGGCACATGTTTAAGCAAATTCCTTGCAATAACTGTTCCTTGAACTTTAAAGAAAACCACCAACAACCTGCTTTTTTTGCTTCTTTAAGAAACCTGAGATGATGGCGGATACCAGTTGGGTTTATAACGCAAGTATAGAGTTCCCATTCCTTATTGTATTAATTGGGATATTCCGTTGCATAGAACACACAAGTGAAAAGAAGTGCTTCCACACTAGAGCCAGCCTCCAGGGGGTTTCAAAGGCGGGACTTGAGGAAAATCAATTTTTGCAAAGCATTCACCTGCTTTGTGCAACAATTAAGTCTGTGAGTCTTCAAATGCCCCAATCTTTCTCCGGTGTAGGACTGCATGCTTGTGATTCAATACCGCTGAACATCCTTGTATTTTCAATCCCTCATGCTTTCCTACCTTCTGTGAGGCCAGCTCTCTTGACCTAACAGTAATGTTATGAAAGTGCTAGCTTTACGCTTTAGCCTGGCAATAAAAATGTTCTTCTTGAAGAAGAACGTTGTTCTTGAAGAAAACTACAGGCTTGTTTAGTGTTCTCTTCGTAGTCACTTGCTTTTGTCTAGTTAAATTGTAATGGAGCCTTGCAATTGCCACACGCGTTCTTCGCTTAGCCGTTGTGTGAAGTCCAGTTGGTTTGATGTTTCAGGTATAATATACGAGGGCACATTGTAGTTGCCTTAACAGAGGACGTCGCTGCCCTCGCGGGTTTGCGAACAGATAAAGAAGTTCGTTACGCCTGTGGTTAAATGATGCATTACATCCACGCTCATTGTCAGGATCGGCATTAAGAACACTCCGAGGGTCAGGTACATCTAGTAAATACATGCACTATTGTTAACAAATTGTAGATGGAATGGTTTCCATCGCCCTTTCTTTACTGACGCACCTAGTGCGAGACAGTATTACTATGATCTTGATTCTTAAATACTGTATTTCGACCAAGTGTCCTTATCGTTTCCGTTGTTATTTTGTACATTTACATTACCGATGTGACATAATTTCGCACAAGCTTTTAATGATTTTATGTGGTGCCGACACATAAAAATTGGCGAGCATTTCACTATCTGCCCTCGTCATCGAACGCGTAAACTACGATATCATCGTCTCACAATCTTGGTGTAGTAGTTTGCTTTCCGCTGTATACCATCTCGCGAACTACGAAGATGGATATCATCTTCTTAAAAGCAAAACGCAAGTCGTCATATTTACTGCATTTGCCCTTTGTTTTGATGAAATAATGAAACCTTTGCCCTAGGTCGATTTACATAAGGGAATGGAGCTTATTACGCTACTTACTCAACTTAGGCAAGCTTTTTAATAACTTACACGTGCAAAAATCAAAATATGTTTTAGCCTAACATCATATAAGTGTCAAAGATGAAGGACGTATTAGCAAGGAATGTAAACGTACTCTGTGACGATGCAGGCCTGAAATTCACACCAGAGAGCAGCGAAATGAAGTCAGAAAAACGAAGGCGTTTTTTTTTCAAGAATGAATGTGGATAACTGGTGAGATCGGTTTTCTACTCAGCGTCGTCGACTGCATTCTCGCATCTATGAGGCTATGAATAATATTACAAACTGTAACGTGGTTCAAATCATTTTCCTATCATCCAACCTGCATTTTTCTTCCTTCAGAATAAAGGTAATTTACTGACTATATACTGTTATTATAGAGCAAGCTGCAAAGCGTGACTTATCTGTGCTTTTTGTAATTATTCGATATCCCCGAAGAGACAGAATTAACAGAAAGGCAAACAAATAATTTTTTTTACACGTACCGATAAGGATGAAAGAATAAAACAAGGAAAAATGGTACTGAAATGCCAACCATAATAACGGAGACTATGAACGCTATAACTTATGTAGAAAGAACGCCGTAACTGTCCGGGAAGACTAATATGCACAGGAACAAACACGTTTACAGACGCATGGGGGCGCAACTTTGTTGTTCATAAGTGAATGAAAGAGGATATATAGAAGAATCGATGTAAAAATCATCTACAGAAAACACAAGGGCTCAGTTGTAGCCCTACAAGGAAAAAAGAAAGGAAGGCTCGCTGTTTTGCGTTGTCGGCCACTGAGAGTAATGGACTCTCCACTTCTGGGAGTTGCGCGAAACCAAACTATGCCAGAAAAGTCGCAAGGGTAAATGTTATACCTCTGCTCTTCCTCGTGTCTAATTTATTTTCTTTTGTTTGTTACTGCCGTACGAAGTGCCAATGAATGGCCGTTGGAGTTTGCATATAGAGATTATCTCATTGGAAATACACACAGGACAAGTAGAAAGACAAGAACGCCAACGCGATAGTGTCGCGTATTCCTGTTTCTCAGAAAGCATGCATCTCCATCTCTCTGCTTTATTCTTTCCTCACGAAGGCCGGGCGTTGAACCCCTCGGCAACGTCTTCAGAGGCGAAAACCCCAGGCGACGTGGCTGGATCGAGAACGGTGTAGTGGTGGCCACGTAGCAACACTGCTAGAGAAGTCGTTTGCTGTTTATTTACCTTATTTCTTTGCTCGCTCATAATGTATCGGTGTTATATTTACTTCTTTTCTAAGATTGACGATTTGCTTGCTGATCTATCGTCACGCTGCTCCATTCTGGTCGCGCGACGTTTCTTCCTTCTCTTCACCACTGCAAATGTTCCGGTTCTTTCATTTCCGCGTCGCTCTGCGGCCGACCTCGCTTCCTACATTTCGTAGATGCTGACAACGAATCCCTTTTTAACACGAAAGTGTTTTATGCCGGGGTCCACCAAGACTTCAGTGACGTATTTCCGTCACAGAAATGACGTCGAAAAAATATACACAATCAGATGGCAAAGAAAAAAAGGTACCGTCAACGGGGCATCGAACCCACGACCACTCGGTCCGCAACTACAGATGCCGGGCACGCTATCCACTGAGCCACGGTCACAGACTCTGGAGGCTTTACGAACGCGCCTTTTATATCTACCACTCTCCCGGTCGGCTGGGTGGTTTTGACCTCTGGGAGTGGTAAGGTGAAGTAATTCGTCATTGCTGTGGCCTCCGCGACTAGCGCCTGGAACGCATTACGCGTCCATCCCATTCGGCGCGTTTCCAACAGAAGTTGAATTTTGTCAATGCCTTAGCACACCGCGAGGTGGCGACCTTTGTCCAAGCGTCGTAAAAGCGTCGGCCTCGCTCAGCATCAAACTAATACAAACCAAAAATAGCTCTGTGACGCGCGCCTGCCTCACCAACTGACCTCCATTAAAAAGGCTGGACGGCGCATCCCCGCTCTGCGAGGCGGGCGCTTGTGAAGCCACCGGAAGGTGCCCTGTTTGTCCCGGAAGCCGGCGTCTTCTGTGCGTCTCAGTCACGCAATTCAAATATTCTCGGGTAGCAGCTGTTGTTATGATCGTTTTTATTTTTTATTTTTTCAAACTCTGCGATTACGCCTCACTTTAGACGCCGGCGAACGCTACGCGAAAGATGACAGACGCCGTGCCGACACCGTCCGAATACGGCGGAGTGCTGCAACGTACAAAATGCGTAAAAAGTAATGCAACTTTGAGGTACTTACGCGTGAAATGTCTTCCCTGGCGACTTTTCCGGTCGATTCGTACACTTTACTGCGCTACAGGCAAGTATTTTTTTTAAAAAAGAAGAAAAAAGCTGCGTGTGCTGCATTTGACGTTTACTTATATATGTGTGTGTGATGTGGAATAAACCTTTCAGTTGCGAGTCAGCGCTTGTTGTGTGTGTCGTTTCCTCCGCTTTAGTGTGCTCGTTTTGTTGGTGCGCTGATATTTGAAGTAAGAAAAAAGCTCTCTTCCGGGACAAAAACGGCGGCTTCCGGTGGCTTCACGCCCGCGTGCTCGATGCGCCATCCAGCTCCTCCTAGTGGAGATCAGTGGCCCCACCTGGCTGTAACACCGCGTTCCAAGCTCACGCGCTCGCCCCGAGAAAAATCGCGATCGGGCTGCCGGGGCGGCACGACGCGCTTTGCGTTTCCCTCTAGTCCGGCCGTGGTGTTCAATCACATTTTAACATGCCGCGGGATGGCGACGAAGTTCTGCGTCCAATATGCGACGCTCTTCTGGCTATCACACCTCGTTCTCTGATTACGCTTTCACCGTTAACTACTACAGCTACCACAAGGGTTCCTTTAATCATTTAACATGGACGTTAGTCGTCGGGATGGAGATGTACCACCAATCGTCAAAGTGGCTGCATACACGTTAAACGGCGCCATTAGCTGCCAGAAATCAATATACATTGTGCAAACTCTCTTATATAAATGTACAGTAAGCATTAAGTTACTTCTGTAAGGGCACGCTTTACTTTCGTGTTATTCCGATTCCTATGACGTAGGGATCAACCGTGTTTTTTTGTGCTATGCGGGTGTCCCACGGCGACGCGGTGGGCTTTTCGGAGAGCCCCGATGCAAGCACTCCAGTCAGAAGCGCAGTTCACAGACAGATGCCGATGCATCGTGAATACAAAGATGTAATACGGCTCCTGCCTCTGTTGCTTTCGGGGAAGCAGATCGTCCTTTTTTTCTCTCTTTTAGGGGCGATGCACCTTAAGGCCGAGGATTGTTCTTATAGCGTGCGTACGCACGGCACACGAACGCGTAAAATCGAAACATCAGGTTTAATAATGGACTAATATCACCCATAATTGTGACAAAACAATATAAAGTACCTACAAGCACTTCTCTTTATACTATTCGGCGACTTCAACGTACACATGAATCTTAGGACCTAGCTTTGTCGCCGACTTTCACTCTCTGCTGTCACGGTATATAAAAACCGTTGCTATAGTCGAAACATATGTGTGTATGTGAATCGAAAAAGTTTTACAACAGATGAACCTAAATCATAATAGTGAAAAAAATGAAAATACCTACAAGCACAAACCCTTTATAATAGTCGGCGAGTTCAATGTAGATATTATGGACCTTAGGCCCCAGCTTTTTCGTCGACTCTTTATGTCACTTTATGTCACTCAATTTACATTATATGGGGCAACACTCGGGTAACGTACTGTTACTCACCCATACGATACACAGAGCTTCGCCCACTCGTCATGATTAACTTCATGGAGGATGCGTGGATTTTTTATTAAAGGCGAAACATTCCTTTGCCAATCAAAGGCACCATGACATGACATGACATGACATGACATCTATCTATCTATCTATCTATCTATCTATCTATCTATCTATCTATCTATCTATCTATCTATCTATCTATCTATCTATCTATCTATCTATCTATCTATCTATCTATCTATCTATCTATCTATCTATCTATCTATCTATCTATCTATCTATCTATCTATCTATCTATCTATCTATCTATCTATCTATCTATCTATCTATCTATCTATCTATCTATCTATCTATCAATCAATCTATCTATCTATCTATCTGGCCGCCTACGTCTGGGCACTCTCCTGGACCTCTCCTTAACTCGATATAGACCACAATTAGCAGAGGAGGACAGATGAATTTTAAGACATGCTTGTAGCTCACGTCATGAAACCCTTTCCCGCAGTAACGTGTGGCGCATACCCGCCTACCTCGAATAATGGAATCCGGGTATACGCCAGACACGATTTACGATATATATGAACCCAGCAACGGCAAGAATAGTTTTAAGAAATTTTCGCATAATACGAGTTAAGGAGCCCGTGTCGCAGAAAACCTTGACAGACGCGTATATAGATATCACGGTTTTAGCCAAAATCGAACGCAGGCATTCTACGTGGCAGTCATGTATCCTACCTCAGAGGCATACCAGTAGTTGGAACAGCTGTGGAAAAAGATCCCATACAGTAGTCATCTCGGGGCCATATCAAGTATGGTTGCAGTGCTGGCTCACCGCTTTGATAACAATGTAACAACATTACATATGTCTGCCCCTATGACGTAGCAGGCTATAGTCAAGTGTTGGTTGGCCCCAACGTTTATAGATACTTTTTTTAGTTTCCGAACTCCCCACACCGCCCACAGGGAGCAGGCGGCCGGCTGCAGTTCTCGCCACCGCGGCGCTGCAGTCGAATTTTGCGCCAAGCAAACGAGGGTTCTCTGCTACAGCTAGGCGCTGTGTGCACCGTGTACACGACGATTTCAGGTGAAGAAAGAGCCCTGCAGCGCAACTTGCTTTAGGCACGAAGAGTATAACGTCAGGCCTAGATACGTGAGCTACGTCTTTCCGGGACCTCGATAAAACAGTGGCTCGCGTAAGCGTGGTGCTAGGCGTGCACTTGTGAATTAAAGAGCCGTGTCGCCGCCCTGTAATTTCTTGTTTCAGATACTAGAAGCAAAATTTGGAGCTCAGTTGTATGAGCTACGTCTGAATGAAGCCTCAGTAAAAGCTGCGACTCGTCTGTTTTCTGCTGCTAGTTATTTAAAAGCCGTTTTCTTGAGCTTAGCATGGGATCTTCGACGCTCTGCACATTAACTTTGCGCCGCGATAAGCACCTTAGCGTTCCGTGCCCTAAAGAAAGTTGAAACTAGGCCTTTGCTGTAAGGTAAGACCCTCGTTGAAAATCCCCCTGAAACGAAGTGATTTCAGGTGACAACCAGTGCACTTTCTTCTTTTCAAGTATTCAGATTTCTCGATGCCTGTCAGTGGATAATATTTAGGATCATTCAAACAGAAAATGCAAATTTTGTGGAAAAAATCGGAAAACATCAATATATTGGCACAAGAACACACTTGGCACGATCACACACTAGTTCACAAGTATAGTGGCTTTAACTTATGAAAAGGAAAATGTATCTTTATTAAAGCACACTTGTCACGAGCATTCAAATATCACACAAGTTTGGCCTTTTTTCTTTCTCTCTGTGCTTTAATGGCACTGCCATTGTCTTGACACTTTTGTCTTGCAAAGAAATGCATCCTAGTTACAATGTAGACGAGAATCAACTCTGCAGTAAATTCACTGCAGTGTTGATCGCAACCAACAAAGCTGGTGCCTTTCTGGCACAAGATTCTCCTAAAGAGGTCACCAAAGGAATCATTTTTCGTTTCCTGGCAGATGACGTACTCCACACTCCTCACACATTCGAAAAGTTTTTTGGAGGGGTAAACAAGGCCGCCGCTCACGCATTCCCTCTACAACACCAACAATGTTTCAGAAGGAAAGGAATCCTTCGCACCTTATAGGCCTTCAGGATATCGCTTTCTTGAAAGTGAACAACGCACACCTTGCACGTCTTTCCCAAAGCTTTGCCCGCGTGTGGAATGGATCTTTCCCACTTCTGCGGTAACAGCGGGTCGGACGGCGGAGAGAAGTGGCGTGTCTAGGGGTTTTTTCTGTACCCGCTGTTGCACCCGGGCACAAAACACGTCGGCATGGTGTGCCGAAGGTCTGAGGCGCATGACGCACAGGATAGCAGCAGCAGTAGAATTTACCTCCGGAGATGACCGCACATACACACGTGCTCGGTGCGTTCATGCGTGGTCAACTTAGGTCGTGCCCACGATACACAACAATCGGAGAGTCCAACGTCGGATTGCCTTCAGAAGACCGTGGAAGCTTGCCACGTGCACAGACAGCGACGATGCAAACACACAGAAAAAAAAGACGCTACAGAGCACTAACACGGAACGCACACAACTGCGGCGGCAGGGAAGCCAGCGGAGAGCGGCCGTTTACTTGGCGCAAAGTTATACTGCAGCGCCCCCACACTCTCTAGGAGCAAATTGCGCCCGCCTCGATAAGAGGAGTTCGGAAACTGAAAAAGTATCTATAAACGTTGGTTGGCCCTACCGACGCAAATGACTGCTACTCGTCATACACGCCTCTTCACATCGTAGCGTGCACTTTGTTTTGATAAAACGAAGGTACGTGTTGTGATGTGTGCAGTGACCTTACATCGGATCATAAGCTATCCTTTAGGCGCCAGTGAACTCGACTTCCCCGGCAGGCCCTCTATATAGCTACCACTACTCAATTTACGCATAGACGTTGATCTAACTCCTAATGCTTGGCTCAAAAACAATGTGGCATAGTTAGCTACTCACTCATTCCTTCGCATGGAATCAATTTTCACAATGCGTGGGATCTGCCGCAGTGTTTTTAATATATGTTTATTTTCCGTGGGCACAGATTCATGTTGTAAGGTGAGAAGCCCAATGATTCAGAATCATTGAGTTGATTGAGATTTTTTGCGTGCTTCGAGTATGTTTCCCCTCTTCTTCACAGCCGCTCGCGATTATCATTGATTGATTGATTGATTGATTGATTGATTGATTGATTGATTGATTGATTGATTGATTGATTGATTGATTGATTGATCAATATTTTGATTCATTCAATAAGAGATACATCTTAGGCTTCTAAAACCACTGCGCAAGAGAGGAAAATACAACGGAAGGTTATAACTTTACAAAACTTAGACGAAATACGAGAAAACAACAAATAAGTACAGACGAACGAGAAAGAGAAAAGAAAATCGCAAGAATCACAAACATGCTAACACTCAGAAATATTGGTTTACAATGTACACAAAGAACAAACCGAACCGACATTAAAAATAGCTTTTAAACGTGAGCGCCAAATTTACAATAAAATTTCACGCAGCACAATACAAACAGTAGACTTAAAGAACGATCGGTACATCATTTGGCTTTTAAAATAGTTTTGAACGTGAATTTGTGGATGAATATTGGGCAGTGTAATGAGAAGAATAATATGTATTGGATTAAGCGACAGAGTGTTATTTTCCATGGCATGAAATGTCATCGGAACAGCAAGTAAACGCGCGCTTTGCAAGGAAACGAAGCTATAGATAACTCGCTGGAACAGGAAACCAACGAAAGGAGGCCGCCACAGAATACATTCGCCAACGCCTTCGAGGCTGCCGCGCTTCAGAGGGATTCAATAATGTCATTCAAGAAACCTACCTGCCTTCCTACTACGGGAAGGAGACGGGGAGTCACTCCCGCTACGCAACAAACGCCTTCATGCAATGTCATAACAAGGACTTGCTCATACTGTTTCGTTTACATTCATTTATTGTAGCATCAGGGCCAAAGAAGTAAAGACGGAGAGGAACCAATCACTATTACAATACAGGCAAACATAAGAAAAAAATTAACAACAAAAAGACATAACGTAAACTTTAGTTACTGTTCGTTAAAATGGTCAGTTGAGGATTCGTAATATCTGCGCTGAGAACAGGAAAGTGGTTCCAATCCTCACAAGTCCCATGAAAAAATGAGTTATTTAAAGTGGAACTCCTGCAAAAAGGAACGGCCGACTTTATGACGGTGATCAATGCGCGAAGATACAGGCTGGGGAGAAAAGATGAACAGTTGATGTAAAGAACGAAGATAGAATATGCGGCGAAAAAGACACAAACGCTTAATTTTACGGCGGGGTGATAATGACGTCTGCTTTTAATTGACGTGCAGGCTGCGTATATTTATTGTCCAACTACACACAGAAGAAATGTCCCACCGGCACTACATTGCAGGTCAAGATCCCGTGCCTATATCTGCGGGGTGGCCGGTGAACGGGTGTGAAGCGCGAACAGTCGGTATTAGATATGAAGCATCTTATGGCGGAGTTCAATCCGGTGGTGGTGGTGGTGTGCGGCGTGACCACCCTTACTGCGCATGCGCAAACCCTCTCCACTTCCCCTCTCCCTTCCCCCCTCTTCCCTTCCCATCTCCCCTCCCCCTCTCCTCATCACCTTTCCTTCCCCTACCCCTCTTCTCATCACCTCTCCCCTTCCCTTTCCCTTTCCCATTCCCATCTTCCTTCCCCCCTCCACTTCCCCTCTCCCCTTTCCCCCTCACCACTCCACCTCTAGCACGCGGGCTCTACATGCCGAAACACTGCTTCGCATCGCCTCATGGTCCCCTTTAGCGGGAAATGGTGTGATTTTTTCAATCACGAAACTCGCTAGCAGACGCTGCCTGCGTCGGCGTTGTCTATCGCGGGCGAGGGCGCGTTCTCGTTCCTCGGGAGCTGGTATTTCAGCGTTCATCGCAGAAAGAGCGTTTTCATAGTTAACGCGCGCCGCTCGCTCTCTCTCGCTACACGGCGAGCGCTTAGGCGGTCGCGCCCTCACTTGAGCTCAAACAAATGGACAGCAGACGACAACGATGATGCACGTCGACACGCCGAGACCCTAAGGTGCTTCGCCAATGAAAATATTTGGTCCGAATGAGAACTGAACCCAGGCCTTCTGTGTGACAAGCAAGTGTTCCGCGGAGCCACGCCCGTTCTTGAAATTTTCGTGAAAAAAAAAACGGTATAAGAATGTCATGAACTCGGAGGAGTCTCCTCAAAGGGCCCCTCTATGTCACTTAAAGTCACCTTAGACACTGGAAGTTGTTGCGCGCCCAATAAAGAGTATTATGCCACAATATTGTTTTCTAATCGGTCCATTAGAAGGTGAGAAAACCAATGTTTTGTGGCGGCGCGAAACCATGATGCGAGGAGGCGAGCTTGAAACCCTTGCCGCTAGCCCCCAGTAGCCTTCCCAAGTCAAATCCCTTCCCTGCCTTCCCAAGTCAAATCCCTTCCCTGCCCTCTTCGGCACGGGAGAGGGAGGATCACATAATAGATACACATGAACACGTCATGCACACACAATGTCACGAGCGCATGACGTGCCCGAACCAGCCCGAGCCCCCGAGACGCGAGCAGTGTTGCGTTGGCGTTTTTTGCGCTTCATCCCTGCAAGTTATGCCGAATACGTCCTCGCCGATCACTTGGCTTTCAACCTGTTAGTCAGCACGAAAACTGTGTGATTTGTACGGACGCGAGACTAGCGGTGTGCCACATGAACATCTAGTTAGATGCGGGAGGATAAATGCATAAAGTACCCTAAAATTAACTAGATTGGACTCTGGCGCTGCGATCGTTCAGCCACCATGGGAATGATGAGTAGTACACGGATTTGCCTAATCTTCGTGCTGACGGCTTTAAATGCTCTCGTGGCTTTGTTTATTGCTGTGTTTTGGCATTCGTTTCGGATAAAAGAATAGACAGTTTTGAACTTCGTCACCAGATTTGAAATGGTGAGCCTAAGAAAGATGAAATAGTGGAGTGGAACTGCTGACTTTTGCTGAACGT
This sequence comes from Rhipicephalus sanguineus, assembly GCF_013339695.2. Classification (NCBI taxonomy): domain Eukaryota; kingdom Metazoa; phylum Arthropoda; class Arachnida; order Ixodida; family Ixodidae; genus Rhipicephalus; species Rhipicephalus sanguineus. The sequence goes on along the minus strand of NC_051182.1, from coordinate 115,403,506 downwards.
CGGTTCGCGAGAAAGCGGATGCACGCGACGTGGAGCGAAACGGAGCCGAAAGAACGAATTTCAGACAAATCCGTGTGCTACCCATCATTCCCATGCTGGCTGAAGCGCTATGCGTTGCAGCTCTCATAGACAGCAGCGCCAGAGTTCCCTCTAGTAAGTATTCTAGGAAACTCTATGGATAAATGAGCCTAATGGGCGCTGGAACGCGGAAAAATCTAGTTTCATTGCAAGGGGTGGCGTCTGCACGATGCGCAAAGCGCGAGAACGCGAACGCATGCGAAACGGAGGTAAATTAGTGTCGCATCTGGCTGCGATTCGCAGTAAAAATTAAAACAGAAAACGCACACATTTAGTTTCTGTGTTTCATTAGATGCGAAGCAGGTTTTGCTCGGGGCTGTGTCCGTCCTTCCCTCACACGTCCGGTCCTCACAGTGCATGCGCCAGCACTCCCCCCTTTCCTCGCGCTCACGCGAGGAGGTATGAGGATGTGGGTTGGAGCAGGTGGCGTGAGGGCTGCCTCCGCTTCGTTTCTCCTCTCCCGTTTCTCTCTCTCCGCTACAGCTTTGCGCTCGTATATAATGCGGAGCGCTCGCTCCCGTTGCACTAACCTTCGCAACGGCGCTATGGACGCTCGCGAAGCTGAACGTAAACGGCAACGCCGGCAAGTGTTGTACTCTCCTTCGTAACGGCGCTATGGACGCTCGCGACAACGCCGGCAAGCGAATCTGGAAGGTGCGAGGTAACGCGAAGCTGGAGCTCAACGGAAACGGGTTGGGGGTGGTGGGTGGTTACATAACCGGTACACAACAAATACACAACTCCACACACAAATGAAACATGTATGGAAAAATACAAATAGAACAAAATGGAAACTCAAGTGAATACCCAGTGCTGCTTCGCATCCCCACATGGTTCCATTTAGTGGGAGATGTAATGAGTAGCCATGCATTTTTTGTTAATTCCTGAACCATGGATCAAAATAAATCCCAGTTGAATTGTTTAGTTCGATCTTCCAAATCATATAGATATACACCAAAGAAATGCAAACTTCTCGTTCATGAGTTTAAAGTTCGCATTTTGATAATCTCGAATGACATTGTTCTTTGTTGTTGCGATCTAGCTGTACTAAATAAGTCATTTACCTCGAACCGAGGCGCTGGACGTGTATGCGCGTGCACCTACCTCTTTCCCGCTTATTTAGGTAGTAGCTGCCAACCTAAAAGAGATTCATGAACATTAGGCGTATATACTTAGCAAGCTTTAAACGACACCAAATTTTTGTCATGCGTTTTGTCTTCTATTCCGCCAACGTTTCAATGCAGGCCGACGGCAAACGCATGCGACCCGACGAACTCATAACTGCATAACATAACTCATCACCTCTAGTTCAACCACTCGTGCATAAATAGTAAGTTGTGGTAGCCCCACTGCCATTCGTTCTTAGTCGACTAGCCTGAAAAATACAGACGAGGGAGCTGGCAAATTCACTTGCCGCTAACTTCATTGTTTACGAGCGAGTTAACGGTCGCCCTTACTCGATTTAGCTCCTAGTCGGTCGCACAAAAAAGGCCAGAAAAATAAAAGACGACATTTCAGTAGCTTCGCTGGCTACGTCACGAGGGAGGCAATTTAATTAGTGTGCTGGAACTGTGAGCATCCACCTCTTCCAACCTAAGGCTCTTATTTTAGACACACCGCCCACGATTTTTGCTTACTAGATTCGCATTGTCAACAAACAGTCGTACTCCAAACGTAAGACACAAAAATAAACACTCTCTTCGAGGCTGTCAGTGACGCTGAGCCCGATAACATCTCTTGAACGTCAAGGCGAGTTGACAGTCGTTTTAGCTGAAGCTAAGAGTAGCACCGAGGCAAGCGTGTGCACTCACCAGACGTGTTCAATTACTTTAGGGTACTCAGATAATTGCATTGCCCCTCCTGCCCACCGTCTACACCGGAAGTTTTGTGCACCTCACGCGTTCCTCCACTACATCAGCAGATGACATATTCGCCAAGCGAAGATGTCATCTGCTGACGTCACTGGTGACGCGTACAAAAGTCCCGTGACGTTTGTAACGATTCGTGCACATGCAGGTCGATGCCGCGGGATGACGTATTCTTTTTACTGAGGATACATATAAGCTTTAAGCCTTATTAAATAGTACGGCTAGAGAGCCCTTATTGCGTCAGCACACTTCTCCTTGTATATTCAAGCCGCATCTCGCGAATTATTGTAAAACTGATAGTGATGTCCGTAGGACTGCGCAGTTGTACAGGAGCCGCAGAAGGAAGGCGAACGAACGCTTGAATGCATATCACGTGCAAACGAAAATACTAAATTTTCTACAGCTAAATTTTCTAAGCGCTTAATTTTTCTACAGTATGTTCCAACTAGCCCGCACCCAAGCTCTTCTGATCGTTATGGAAGAATGTTGAAATGTCTCTCAAATCGGCTGAGCGGGTCCTCAATCGGTTGTCATTTTCGACGAATAAGTATACCAACAGAAAAATAAATGCCCGCCCCTATGTAACGTGCTGTTTAAAAATCGCCGGTGATAATTCATGACAGCAGCGGGTCACTGCACATATTTTTGCACGCATTCCAGTTCCTTTGAATGGTTGTAAATATCTGATTACACAATTTTTCTACGTTCTTGGAAAAAAGACAAGATGGACGAAAGCGGCAAGTGATCTCGCGACGTTGCGCTTTCTCCATTGCCTCGTAGCAACTGTGGAGAGTGATATCTAACATCTCTAACATTGATAGGGAAGGTGGAAGTTAGCTGGTGTATGTCGTAAGACGTTTGTTGCGACCATCTTCGTTTAGAAAACACCATTAAAATTGAAAATTTGAGCACGAAAATACGCAGCAGTTTGCATACACCAATACATATATGAGAGCCTACACGTGTTCGAGAAGCAAACACATATTGCATATGCATGAATATCCTAATAGCTTTCATCTCTACATGTTGCAATTGTTTTTTTTTTTGAGTGTGTATTTTGCTTAGTAATCTTACTATTATTATTATTTTGTTCCTGCGCTGCAACGTATTGTCATTTCCGCGTTGGGAAACGACCAAAAAGGATCCTCTGTCAAGGCTTCCGGGTTGCCTAATCTTCGTGCATTTCGGTATACGTTCTTCCTTCATGAAGTCCCGAGATTGCGAAAATTGGTGTAACCTATACTCTCAACTGACCGGCGTAAACAGTGAGGACAGATGGTGTCTCGTTACCGCCTAAAGCAGATTACGATATATGCAGCGAGTATTTCGAAACAATGCTCACTCTACATTTTCTACGGTATTCTGTGAAGATGTTTTTGATTATAGAGTTCGCGTGCGAACACATATACCGAGCGCATGTAAAGAAAAAGGGTGTTCAAAATTGAGTTGTTCCGCATGTTATTTTAGAGCTTTCTAAACAAAGCCCGCAAAAAGCTTCCTATATAATTGATATCACCTGCCCCCCTCATGTTCTTTTGTATGTGCACAGTCGTTTGCGCGCCCTTAATAACCCGAGAGCCCGTGTTATCTTGTTCATTTCGTGATTTTAATCCAGCGCGTTCCTAAAGAGAGAAAGAGAGAAGGAGATATCACAAATGAGGGGAAGACAGCTTAATCTGTATTACAACACTCGGTTCGCTACGGTTCGTTACCCTACACTAGGGGGAGGACAAAGGGCCAAGAAATATGAAAAAAAAAAAACGAGCGGAGAAGAGATCACATACGCTAAAAAATACAAGAAGTTTGTGGAGCGGGATTAATAAGGTCTGTACTATAGGCAACTGCCACGTAAAAAGTTCAATAAGGCCTGAATAGATTTCTGTTGCGCCAACAAGTCTGGTCGGCAATCTATGGAAATGAACTAAGACCCCATTTTTAGCCCTGCTGCCCTGACTGCACTTAAACGACTCGGTTGGGGAGTAACGTCAAGAAAAATTAAAGGAGAATACGTCAGTAACCTACGATTTGCAGATGACATGATGCTATTCAGTAGTGATGGTGAGGAAGCGAAAAAAAAAACAATTAAAGACCTAAACCCGGAACGCATTCAAATAAGGCTAAATATGAATATACCACTTACGAAGACAATGCTCCATGGCATGGCGAAATAGAAGGAAGGAGCTCATGAATTATAAATAACCGTTGGAACCTGTAAAATAATGAGCATACCTTGGTCAATGACTGCTAATATGGATGCCTAATAACTCCAAGTAAATTCAGCGAAGAATCAGGGTGGGTTGGAGCGCATGCCGGAGGCACCATCCTATTATAACAGTCACTCTGCCGCTGACCCGAAAATAAAAAGTGTACCATCATTGTTTACTGCCACTCCTAACATATGCGTTGCCACACTTTGGCGCACCGTGAATTGTAGTTTGTAACCAAGTGTTGTTTCCCAACCGCAGCGCCCCGCCTCTATCAGATTTTCTCACAACTCTGAAGGGATGAGATGATGAGATCACCGTCTCTGCCCTCGGCGCATCCCTCTACCGATTAGGCAAAGTGCTACAACGTTTCCTATATCTTCGTAGGACGTCCAAATCACAATTTCGCCCAAACTTGATTCGGTAACGGCAAGTCACTTCGGTTTATCCTTGTGCTTTGATCGGTGCATTAATTCGCCCTCACGCCTCCAAGCACCAGCGCCTCCTCTATTTTTCTGTGCCTGGGCGAAGGAGCGGAGCGCAATGGGAACCGACCGTCGGCGTTAGTTAGCCGCCGGGCGCCGCCACCGTAGTAGACCAGCCATCGCGTCGTCGCTCGCGGAAACGAATGCCGTGTCTGCATTCGAACCTGCTATATGGTTCAGTTTTCGGCTGTATTCGCATTTTTAAAGTATAGTGAAAACTTGTAAACTGGAATCATGAAGCACTTGTCGTTCTGGGCAACCAGCCCATTTGAAGGCATGTGTCTTTCGCGGCTATTTGATCGAGACGCTCGCGCGTCGTCTGCTAGCCCGATTCCAGAGAGCGCATGCCTGTGATGCGCGGAAAATTGTTTTGTCACCGTTACGTTCGCTTGACTGAGAGTCGGTTATTGACTGTCTAAAAGTCGATTTTCGAAAGCAGCATTTGCCAAGAGCTAATACTGAAACCTTGGGCGCCTAAAGTTCCCCGATGCGTGCTACCGTCTACTGCATGTGCAGCACCCTATACGCAAGCCATGAGTTCATGCGCTAAATAGCAGGAATGTCGCTAAGCTGCTTCCAGTAATGCACATAATGATTGTCGGTTGTTTCGCCGGTAGCGCATGTAGTGTCCATGGGCTTCGATTCTTCAGCTTCGAGACCTAATGTCAGCGCTGCATGCACATGGCGGCGATCGCAAGGCAGCGTTGCTACTGGTACTGCTACTGGTGCTACTGGTTCGGACGCAACACGGTCACGTTTAGGGATACTTGCCATGCTCGGTTCAGTTGTTACCTTGGGCTGCAAACGTGAAGGGTAGCCTGCAAAGAGTGACGCTACTGCATCCTTCGTAAGCCGCCGCTTCTCATATTCTATGAAATCTTCGCGTCGTAAACGACGGCTGCATATTCTAGTGTAGTTTGAAGATGTATTAGGAGACCAATTACCCCACCTAATTACTGCAAGCCACCTCTACCTAACACCAACGGCAGCTGGAATTTCATGGAACGACAGCCGAACAGTGTATTAAGGCGAAAGCCTTAGATGCCTCATCAAACGCGAAAATTGACCGTCGGCGGCGTCAGCACGAGTGATGCAAAAAATAATTACGTGATGACGTCATCATATGACGTCACAGATCATAAAATTTTGTGACATCGTTGTGACGTCACATGACGTGACATCCTCATATTACATCTTCGCTTGGTCAAAAAGGGCCGATCACGGAGGCAGTGCATGCCTCCGCTGATGTGCAGAAAGCTTGCAATGCCTCCGATCGAAAACCACGTTAGGCGCAGAAATATCTCGGAGGGAGGCAGGAAATGCTCATTACATTGACTGGAAGAAAAAGAAAAAGATGGCTTTCGCCTTTCAGTCGTCTTAGATGAATGCATAAGGGACCCTGTGAGATTTCTTTTCTTTATCAATAAAGGCAAATAAAAAAAAGACAATCGTGATTTCTTTCAGTTCCATTTGTAGAGTGGAATACAACAGTATGACATACTAAGGCATTGGGGCGGTCGCAATAGACTGAAATAGAAAATAAAACGCGAATCAAACTCGAGTGCAAGTATCGAACCGGCAGCACGTCCTGACAGTCTGCCTGCGGAATACTTACAGCGGGGATGGAAAGACACGCGAACATGCGGCATCTGCATTCCTTGCTGTTTCGCATCTATTTTCAAGTGGTTAGAGCCTCGGTGATTAATGATAACACGACGTCATCCATGACACAATAAAATACCATCGAGCATCTTTTTATTGCCACCACGGTTAGAGCGTGGTGAAAACAGTGCGCCGCTATGCTCGCGTTTCATTCCATCCCCGTGTACCTGTGAAAGCCTGCAAGAAGCACAATTGCAATTAAACTCGGATGCATACACGAATTCGTGAGCTTCGTGATACGCGCGGCCGTTCAGCGCCAGCTTCCCGTAGTCCACTTGCACAGCGCCACCACGCGGCAGCGGCCACCGGACGCGGAGTGCGCGCTCGACGGCCCGAGGAGAGCGTTCGCCCAGGCACTGAAAAATAGAGGAGGCGCTGCAAGCACTAACGTCCTGATTAACTCAAATGGTAGAACAACAGCGCCAGAAAATCACCTTTGCCAGTTGCAACCGGGGATCAGGTCAAATATTTCTTCATCTAAAGGGCTTCTCGTTTGTGCTAAATGTCTAAAAATTTCCTTTCAGTGCTGTGTTAAAACGTGTATGCGAAACTTCACTCTCTCACACTCGCCCCAATGGATGCAGCACTCATCATTTTATTTCGTTACTTAAGACTGATTTGCAAAGCCGCTATCTCTAATGCTTCAATGCGACGGTAAGCTGGACGAATTCGTATTGCTTCATCATGACTTTAAAAAGCGCACAAAAAATTCACCGACGATTACGATACTGCCTAATGCAAATTTTGGGAGCAGCTTAGTGATGGGGCAAGGCCAGGTGTGTTTGAAGTTTTGGTTTTCCGCAAGGTATCCACTACGCCTTAAATCACAATTTTCATGAAGTAGGACAGCATCCACTACAACATTATTCGTCTTTCTGTGGATAAGCGAGGTACCGGCTACACATCTGTAGGGTATTATGCGCACTTTGCTGATGCTGCATGTTGCTGATGACGATGAAGAATTAAGGCTGAGCACTTTGCAGTGGGCGGGAAGCATGAAACCACACACTCATTGCGCAATTAGCATTGTGTGATGACTGGTTCTTATTTTACTCTTCTTCCGCACTATATTACATAGGTTAACGCTATTCCTTGCCTGACATGACTCCTCTATAGGGACTTTTTGCAAATGAGTAAAGACCTCTTTATTCCCTGGGACGTAACTTGGAGATTGTGCGAAAAGTCGGAGACAATTGATTTTTGTGATGCAGTGTTCCTTTGAGATATTATGCAGCGAACACTGAAACAGACTGAAGTCAACCCTGTAAACATTAGATGCATTGATGTGAAAGAGGACAGGACAATACCTTATGACCTAATCTTTCTTCTTGGTCTGCATAGCCTCTGGAGAGCGAGACTGATTGACGGAAACGCTGAGGCCCCGCGATCAACAAAAAATATATTTCAGGAACAGGTGATTCAAATACGCGGGATATATGAACGTTCTAGTGACGCTCTAGACTGGTTTGCTGTGTTTGATTTGTGTTTAAATATGCCTTATTACTATTTCTATAATATAAATTTATGTGCAATGGTTTCCGTCTCTGAAATAAAGAAAAAAAAGCACCAGCGCGGCTCTGTGGTAGAATATTCGACTGCCACGCAGAGAGCCCGAGTTCAAATCCCACTCGATCCTGGGTATTTCTTTCTGATTATATTTTTTTCATGTCAATCGGTTATGCCACCAACGGCGATGGCAACGGTGACGCCGCTCAACGCAGGAAAGGGCGCCTAAGAGCTATGCTCTAAAACAAAGGTTAAAGGATTCTCAGACACACAACAAGCGCTGACTCGCAAATGAAGAGTTTATTGTTACACATAAATATAGACAAAACATAGGAACACGGAAGGGATACGTGTCGATGCAAACGAGCAACAAAGAGCTGAGGAAGAAAGAGCAGGTAGCAACGGATCGAGCGCGGACTCCCTATAATTCCTACCCTATCTCCGGTCTTCCTTAACTCTTGGATCCTCGTTTACGCTAACGTGTATCCCTTGGATACCAACCATCTCGACTAGCAGCGAATATTACGTTACCTCTGTACTCAAGCTTTACATCCTATAATATTCAACAGTACCTGCAAAATAAAACCATTTATAACGTAATAAATTTCTAGCCCTTTTAATACACATTTGTCACGTTTTACTGTTCGTGTTCAGTGCGATAGCTATTACAGAGCCCCGAAACCACACCGAGATCAAACGCGAGTGACTGGTATCTTTCTCGCCTTCGCTACCATACTTTCAGGCGCTATCGCCTCCTCGCCACTTATTTTTTTCATAAAACACGTGCACAATGTCAGCACTAAGCGTTGATTTTAATCAGGATTTCGAGCATTTTGGCTAGACGCTGTTATCTTCGCTTGCGAATACGAGAACGCATGAAACGTAGTGAAATCAGTAGACAGTGCAAGATAGTGATGCGAGACAAGGCAGAAAGGGCGTCCGACTACACGGCTGATCCACGGCAAAAAAAATGTAGGAGATAATTAGTAACTGATATCACTCGTATAAAGACCAATCGAGAGCTTATTTCTTCATGACGTCACGTGAAGAGACCGCAGGTGCCGCGAACTTTGCTTTAAAGATGTGTGACGCCAGGAGAGAATAACGTGCTCTTTCTTTGTATATCTGAGGTTTTTAGGGGTCGTTTATTAAAATATGCTTCAGTAAGTGCCCAGCGAGGAAGATTTTTTCCTGTTTGCCGCGTACTTATATTAAGAGCTCCCAGTGTAAAAAAAACAATTATGGGAAATTGGTGTTGATGATTAGGAATCCTTGAAAGGCACCACATATTCATCATGCGTTATGGAATTACATAACAGAAAGCCTGAGTTCTGCTTCGACTACACGCCCATCTATGAATAGCAAACTGTGGTAGCGTTGCAGTTATGCGTTGTTAGTCGACGCGCCGGAAAGGCACGGTGGAGTGGGCCGAGAAATTTGCCGCTATCTTCTCTTTGTTTACGAAAGAGTTAAAGGTCACCCATGTTTGACCTAATTTCGCGACGGTCCGATAGAAAATGCGAGAAAGAGAAAAAAAGAGACATACCTCAGTTGCTTTCTTGGCTGCGTCATGCATATGGCAATTGAATTACCACGGTCCTACTGTCAGCAGCGCCCCTTTGCACCTGAGCCTCCTATTTTAGGCAAAGCGCCGACGTGCATTGCTTACTACCTTCGTATTCGTCGACGTAGCGCCGTACTCCAAATGTAAGAGGAAAAACAACAATTTTCAGCGAAGCTACCGGTAATGCTAAGTACAATAAGATTTCCTCACCAAGTAGGCGGAAAAGATTTCATTCGCATGAGATAACGCTAAGAAGAGTTCAGGCGAAAGCGTATGCCCTCGCGACGCGCGCATTAATACATATCGTCGTCCTCAGTCGATTGCATTGCCCCTCCCGCTCACCCCGCCTTTGCCTCAAGCAATGTGCACCGCACCCGTTGTTGCGCGACATCCGAACCTGCCAATCCTTCACCAATTAACGATGTCATCTTATGACGTCACTCGTGACGTTTTCAATAGTCACGCGACGTTTGTTACTATGTTTATTCTAGCCAGTCAGCATTGCGGTACGATGTTTTTTTTTTTAGTCATTAGGTATACAGGTGTTGCGCCTATAAAAACAGTACGGCTAGAATGTCCTTATTGCGTAAGCGCACTTCCTCCTGTAGCGTATGCAAGTCCAGTCCTGAGAATCGTTGTAGAAATTACACTGCTGTTGGTAATGCTGCCCAGTTCTACAAGAGCAGCATAATCAAGGTGGCCAAAAGCTCCGCCCGGAAAATTTCTAATCTAGGACAACTTCTGCTGTCCCTGGTGCTCCCTAGTGTGCAGTATGATTTGCACTTTTCATGCATGTTAATAGCGAAAAGCTCCTTTATCCCAAAAATGTCAAGTTGCAAGCCACAATTTACGCGCTGGAATGACTACCGGCTAGGCAGTGAATGAACTCTACGCTACCGTACCGTCGAATTTTCTTTAGAATTATTATGTATGTAGCAAATCGCTTTTTTTTAAAAAAAAGCTTCGGCTCTACAGTCGTGAGATATTCTTATTCACGCCCATAAATATGTGTGTGAAATATAGCTTAGTGCAATTTAATTCCACCGCCGTGTAGACAGGATGTGTACCCAATCCGCACTATCCAATTTTTCTTTATCTTATATCAGAAAAAGCAAAAGTGGACACGGATGCGTTAGAAATAACGAACCTACAATAACTTGAAAATAAAACGGGAGATCTCCTTTACTTGACGGTGTTAAATAAAGACATACGAAGGGTACACAGGAAAGTACGTGACGCCTAATGCAAACAATTGTAGTATTTTGCCTAGTGGCATTTGGACGGTATCTCGCGTCACCTCCTACGAGATTGTCAAGCGCATATTTTATGGAGGAGACTTTAACGCCTAAAATGTGTGGTTTTCCACGCACGTCAATACACGCACAATACAGCCATTCGACCCACGGATTGTAGCTCCGTTTAATGTGTGCAAATATCTAATCACACAATTCTTCGCACTCTTCGAAAACAGATAATAAGACCACCTAAGCCAGCAGGTGAACACGCGAAGTTGAGCTTGCTAGCATAACTCCATTAACTCCTAATCACTCTGGATGGTGATATCAAATAGATAAAAAAATAGAAGTTGGCATATGTATGTAAAGGTACCAACTGTGATCATCTGCCATCACAATACGCACTAAAACTGAGAATATGAGCATGCAAATGCGCAGCAGTTAGCACAAGCGAATACATGCATGACAGCGTACACGTCCTTCAAAAGCGAACACTTATCGCCAATGTACGCATATCCTGTAAGAATAACAGAGGGCGGAGCTAGTTGCCAAGTATCCATTCTAAAAAGACAGGGCATGCAAACACGGACACAAGAAAGAAGCCAGGACACCACAAACGCCTGTCCTGACTTCTTTCTTGTGTCCGTGTTTGCACGCCCTGTCGTATCCTGTAAGGTTTCATCGCTGCATGGCGCAATCTTTCTTTCTTTTTTTTTCAGAATGTGTGTTTTTTTCTTAGTTATCTTACCATTATTATTATTTTTTCCTGCATTGCAACATATATTCATTTCCTCGTTGGAGAACGAAGAAAATGGATCCTCTGTCAAGACTTCTGGGTTGCCTAATCTTCGTGAACGCAGGTATATATGTTCTTCCATCATGAACTCTTAAGGTTGCGAAAATTGGTGTAACCTATACTTTCAACTGATTGGTGTAAACAGTGGGGCAAGGCGGTATCTCGTTATCGCGTAAAACAGCTACAATATACAGAGCGAATATGTCAAAGCATTGCTCAAATTAGATGTGCTACGATGTTCTGTTAGAAAGGTATTGATTATCGTGAGTGAAAACAAGCGAATGTCATGCGCATGTAAAGACATGGGTTTTTCATAGTTCACGTGTTGCGCAAGCTATTTAGGTGTTTTCAAATAGAATCGCACAAAAAGCTTGCAGTAACCTCAATGGCGCCTAACCATCTTGTATTCTTCTGAATGTGCTTAGTGGTTTGCGCGCGCCTTAACAACCCGCAGATGTGCGTTATCATAATTTTTTTTTACGAATCCAAGTCAGCGCATTCCTAAACAATATCGCAGTCAACGAAGAACACCAATAATAACAATAATGCCCTCCCTGCATTTAACGACCGACCTGGGAAGTAATACAAATAAAAAATTAACGGAGAAGATATCAGCAACCTACGATTTGGAAATGACACACTGATCTTCAGTAGTGATGACGGCGAATTCAAAAGCACGATTGAAGACCTAAACAAAGAAAATATTCAAGGAAGCTTCAATATGGATTTCCCAGAGACGAAGATCCCCCTCCATAGCATGGCGAAAGAGAAAGTTTTCATGGCTGCCAACCAACCATTCGAATATGTACAGGAATATATATATATATCTTGGTCAGTTAATATCAGGGGAGCATACTCATGAAAAGGTAATTTACCGAAGAACAAAATGAGCTGGAGCGCGTACGGGATGCAGTCCTAGATATTTACAATGCTATCCTAAAGAGGAAAGTGCACAATCAGTGCACACTGCCAGTTCTAACATATGTGGCTTATATTTGCAGAAAACACAGAACCTAAAGCAAATGTTGAGCACCAGGCAGCGCGCAATAGCAAGAAAAATGGTCGGCGTAACAATAAGATGTCGCAAGTAAGTAGAAGGGTTGAGACAACATTCTTGTATAACAGAGAGAGAAGAAATAATAGAGAAGGAAAGGCAGGGAGGTTAACCAGCATAGGACAACCGGTTTCCTCCATCTCCATCTCCATCTTTATTCTCCCCCACCCTGTCTCTTGTATAACAGAAGCGCAAAAAGGACAAGGAGAAGAAAATGCACAACACTGTGCGAGAGTTCTTTTTTCTTCTCCAGACATATTCATTTACCTTCACCTGTCATCGCGTAACCTCTCTTGAAAAATGTCCTTGTCCTTTTTGCGGTTTTGTTATACCAGAATATCTCGGTACCAACTAGCTCCCTTTTCTGTTTTGCTATAGACAACAACCCGTATACCTTATATCGTGCTTCGTATTAATTGAACTAAACGGACGTGAACCGGCCAGTATATCGCAAAAATAGATTTAGACAGTCTATAGACTGTCTAAATCCGTTTTTATAAGGCACATAAAGCTTAGGACAGAAAACCGGTGCTCATTTGAAGCAGTGAAATTGATACCAAAGAATGGAAAACGTAGTCTAGGACGGAAGCGATTTAACTGGGACAACTAAATTATAAAGTTCGCCGGGATAAAACGAAATAGCTCGAACAGGTTGTGGTAAGTCGGAGATCGGATAGATAGGGGCCTTCGTACGACAGTGGACATAAAGGCTGGTCATGTTGGTGATGGCAACAATGGGGATATATGCACAGTTTTCTTTCAAATCATTTGTCCTTTAATGTTATTTCTGTCAGCTGCCGCCACAGCAGTCGTCTTGCCGTCCCATAGCCTTCTTCTCGACTGTATCTGGTATCGCCCAAAGACTATTACTTTCGCTACCGCTTATCGAGGCGGGAGTGGTGCAAAAAACACCGGTGTACCTTCTATTTGAGTGCCTTTAAAGAAACCGAGTTGCTCATAGTTAAAACGGAGCTCCCCACTATGTCATTCCTACTTATATTGTTAAGGTTTCGTCATTTAAAAAAAAAAGCTTTACCGCTTCATATTCTTCGAGACAAGGGCTGACACACGCACACTGTAGGTAACATTTGCGCGATGTCACCAAGCAGTCTGTTCATGACAGGAAACGCGTTGCGATATGCCCTGAAACACGCGCCTATTTATGTAAATGTGCTTCCAGCAGGAGAGTACCGGGCGCTATGGGCTTGCTCAATAAGGTTACGTGCATTACCTTGGTCCAAAAGGCCAGGGCTTTATGTAAAGCCGCACGCGCCGCAGAACCAAAGTGTAAGCGCGAGATGGTCGTTGTGCTCCTGCGAGTGCGATTGTGCCATTGCTGTGCGCAGGTTGTTGAACTCACACGCCAGTTATGAAGCTTCGCTCATGGAGCAACTGGAGTGTGCCGTTGTCTCTTTAGTTGCGCAATAGGTCGACGTTCCTCGCGACGCCCACACATCGGCTTTGTGTCGTTGCACTGACGGTAACCTACAGATTCAACAGCAGTGACAACTCTTTGAACACTTTTTACGAACCGCTCCGGAGGCTTCGTGGATGTGGTGTTAATATTGTGAGGCCCTGAATGAAATCACAGGCCGCGGGCGTCCGCATTTCAACAACACAACACACAAAATACTATAAAACAAAAGGATCGCGTAGTCAGATGCACACCTATGTTTGAAAATCCAGTTGATCAAAGTTTTTGTTGGTTTTTCCATTCTGACGCCTTATTATCACATACTGGCTCTACTACTACAGCATTTAGTACGAAATTCGTAATCTAACTTCTTCAGCAGCTATCCCGGCTTCAGGAGGCGACGAAGTTTTTAGAAAAATAAACGCTTTGATGGTAATCTTATTATCCATGTTTCCGGTTTATTGTATAAAGTATTTCAACAAAATTGAAATTGTTGACGATAGCTCCACCCCTGGCTTATCATCATAAAATGAGGCGACTATGTGAATGGTGACAGTGAGAAATGTGATTTGATAGCAATTCTTCAATTAGGCAGTATTTGAAACTCGCTTGGGTACTGCATTGGGCACAAAAGTTACAATACAGCAAGAAATTGGTTCGCTTTAAAGTATATATGAATGTAATTATTGCATAACTGGTAGAACAACAGCAAGCTTTTTAGAAAACCTCGTAAAACGAAATTGTTACGATGGTTAGGACAAAAGTGTTTCTCGTTGATTAGTGAGGAGTTGTTCTTTCGCTTTCCCAGTACTTCGTAAGTGTTGATTACACATCAGCCCTCATACGACAAAGTCTTTAAAGCGATTACAAAATTGTAAACACTACAGAGCAACATAACGTCTGATATCAGCAAAAGTTTGTCCACAAGATAACAAATGAGACGACGGTCTTTACAAAAACACACTGCCAATTACTAAAATTTAAGATGAATCCGGACTAAAAGATTGATCTTGCCAGTGTAAAATGAGCATGGCTGTAACATGACATTATCTCGCCACATTTCATGAGCCAGCGGTGCTTCCCCATCGTAACGTATACGTTCCACAACTCAAGACCACTTCAAAAGCTGCCGGCATCTCTTCGAGGCGTATACACAACTTTCCCATCTCTTTTCCACTCTGTCACAAGGCCAATATCTGGTAGCCTGTAAATTTTCCTACATTCCTGCCACTGCGGTATATTCTCTTCAGAGACCCTGGAAAAACCCCTCAACCTACAAAGTGGCTCCGTTCTTGTCTCGCTTAAAGCACAAGACCCTCCTTGCGCGCTCTTATATAGATCCCCCACTCTTACGTTCAAAATCCCTTTTGGTAAATGGCCGCGCTGACCCAGTTCTGTGCCTCCCAACGAACAACGCTACGCAGCATTTGTCAAAGAAGCTTGAAGCAGCTCCCATACTACAACTAGCCTGCAGAGCAGCCTCTGCTATATATTCATGACAAACCCCGTCGGGTTGTATATGAACAAAACATGACGTTTGAAATATGGAAAGAGCCACCGTTTAACGTTAACCGCAGCTAAAGCTTGTTAAAAAGACGCAGGAGCTAAAAGGAACGTCTCTGGTCTTCATTACATTTAAACTCCACAATAGAGACCAAACCCATTTGCAGAAACATTGGAGAGCGCTTAAGCTTCACCTTTATGTTAGGAACGCGACAGCGTTATCGGGCCCAGTCCGTATCACTTACTCTTTCGCTTGTCAGGCTCTTCAGTCATATAACCACGCATTTTTCATAACAACAATCCTTGCTTTGTGGAAAGTACAGTTACTTGTTATTGATCATACTTGCACGTGATTTTCAGGAAATGAACGTCCGTGCGCCTAACTGTAGCGAAGTAGCAAAGTAACCCCAAACTTGTATGTAAGGCAATATACGCACCTGCATGCGGCAGGCTTCTTGATGCTGTGGCTGATCATATATGGCTGAGCATTTACGGATGAGTCATATGTGATCAATATGACTGAGCCCTTAGTAATGGGTGGGCAGCTTTTTACAATCCACTCGTTACGCATTTCACATGGTACGATGCTTGGTTCGATTCTATGCTTCTGCATCGTAATACATCATCTGTTGAATCAGAATCACAAGCAGAAGCACTTTTGTCCTTTTCTTCTATTGACTATATTCTAAATCTGTTGCGCTGTTCGCTATGAACGAGTAAAATCCGTTAAATTGATTCCTCGCCCGACAAAATGCCTGTATTGACGAAGCTTAAACCTGCCTCCGTCCTTTTAATAAACACTTTTAAGCTCTAGCATGGCTGTGTTGAGGATTACTTGAATGCCATAGAAAATGCATGGGTTAGATTCCGGCTAGCACGCTTACGTTTTCGCCCTTGCATTCATCGGGATTTGTCGCTCAGGAGCATCGCCGACGCCGGAAACGCTTTTTCTGCGGCATGAGCTCCGTGACCCTATCGCGTTGCGACACTCGGCACTCCTCTGTCTGCTTCTCACGAGGCAACAGAGCAACTACGATGGCATTACCAAACAATTATAAAGGAACAAATTAAAAACGCATATTCCATTTTAGATCATCGTCATGTACTAAAGACGAAGTGAATACCATACAGCATCTAACCGTGCCTCTTCGGAAACACTGCAAGTCTTGCAGAAGTAAACCAATCCTTAGTTTTTTTATTCATTTCGTTTGACTGCACATGTACGACAACTTGCCAGCAAGAAAAAACAAAACAAAAAAAAAAACAGAGGGTATGAGCCAATTCTAGACTAGCTCAAATTAGTTCTTTGTTCTATGCCTGTATTCGTGTGCAAGTATGTGTGATCTGCTGCTTCCTCTCATCCATTCTGTTTCACGATGTGATAAAGGCAAAATGTGCATCAATATTCAGCTTGAACAACTGTTATCATGAAATGTTCGACAAGACTTTTTGCTGCTTTTGTTGTTTTTCTCGTTTTGCGTTTAACAGCCAAGCTGTTTAAGCCGGCCGTAGTCTGGCCAATGCGAACCACATGAACAAAAGAAACTCCTCCCCGAAATAACGCCACCACGCGTTGCCTAGCAGCTCGTTGCACAGCAATGCGCTTGCTTCACTTGCCCATGCACCTGCTCGCCACCAGTCCGCCTGCCTGGACACTGCGCGCAACCAGGGGAGTGACACCTCTTATACCATCCATGGAACGCCATATTCGCTCGCAGCGGCGGACGAACGCCTGATGCTTGAGGGCGGTACTAAAACATTGTGGCGCATTGCAGACACGCACTGGGGGACGCCATCTTGATGAGGACTAAGGATCCGAATGCCGGGGGCGGGTGGGGGGGGGGGGGCGATTTAGCGCCAAATTTAATTGGGATTCACCAGCAAGCCAAATTGAGCGAGTGGAAGGTATTCATATATAGAGCGCGCGACCTTCTTCCTGTTGTGCAAGCCACAACATGATCAAAACGGCAATCGTTGCGTTCTCATTGATGAAGGTCTGCCCATCCACCTATTTTTGCACCACTTATTCTAAGTAAGACTGTTTTTGTTTACGTGCACACATAAATTAGAAAAGAATAAAGAGCAGAGTTTGTTTGAATGTTTCATTGCCTAAACGTACCATTCATACCGAAAAAACAGAACTTGAATATTTTAAGTTTTTAGTCGCATACAAAAGTCGCATCGTTATATGCCATGCAAGCGTAGAAAAACAAAACGAGCAGCATGCAGGTCGTACCTTTCATCCGCCGGGATCCGAAAGAATTTTATGCCGGTGTGACGTGAAGAATTTGGACACCACTGAACACAGCACGATTTGTGATGATGGTGCGAATCCATTCATGCGTCTGCTTCGCTGAAGGTTGCAAGGGTTTCGCTGAAACAAACTTTACGGTGGTAAAAGCGGCCTTTGGGACACCGTAGGCCGTAGCATACATGGGCGTGCGACAAGAAACGCCCCTCTTTCGCCGTGAGAGATTGGACAGCGCAGTTCGTATTTTCGCAATTTCGAACTGCAACCTTTAGGTTCATTTGCGTATTAAGAACTCCGGAGTTAATAAGTAATCTGGTAACAAATATAAAATGGAACAACAACGTTAATTTATGCTCGTAGGTAGTACAGCCCCCAAACATTAGGATCGCTGCAGTCACGGGACAGAAAAAGCGCGAAGTTTCATCCCCCTGGCGCAACCGCTCTTTCGCGCCAGACGTCACGTCACGGCCAACTGCGCATGCGCTCCTTCTTACTGTATGAGGCCGCAGCGTGGCGGCGTCGCGTGGCGCTAGACGCTGGCATGGGGAGACCGAAGAAGGTTCACACTGCGGACGACGAAGCCACTTACCGGCAATCGCGGCGCGTTGCCGAGGGAGACTGCTGTACTTGTGTCGTGTAAAGTAGTCTACGACGTAATACGGCCGAAACGGCGATAGGCGACTGTGCTGGACTCGGCTGGAGCTTGGCATCACTTGGGATTACTTCGTATAACATAGCATCACTTCGCATCACATCCTACAACTTGGCATCATTTCGTATGGCCAGAACCAGCTAAGAACCGATCAGCTACGCTGTGTCTTTTGCCTTGCGCCACTAGTAGAAGCTGCAGCCGTGTGTCTGTGTCGCTCATGCATACACCTAAAACGACTCGATGGTGAAAACCATTCAGTGCGGCTACATTAGGGCGAATAGCTTAGATGCCTCATTAAACGCGAAATTTCACCTTTGGCTGCATCGTCAGCGGCGTCAACACAATTGACGCGACGGACGGTGTTTTGTGACTATGTTTGGTGGTCTCTGACATCATCATGACGTCAGGGACCACCAAAATATGTAAGGTATTAGGGCGCCACATAGCGTGGCGTCACGTGATGACCTCATCTCATGACATCGTTGCTTAGTCGAGGAGGCAGTGGAAAACCAGGCGAAGTGGACAAAGCTTGCAAAGCAGCCGATCCTGGCGGCAGTGCAAAACAACGTTAGGTGCAGAAAGCTTACGCAGGGGGGCGGGTGAGGATCACAACATCGAATGAGAAGAATAAGATGGCTTTCGCGTTTGATTCATCATAAATGAATGGACAGGGGACCTTGTGGGTTTTTGCCGTCCACTTCATATCACACCAATGAACCTTGTTACCTGCGGAGCTGTTTAAGCTGGAGGTTGATATGCATGGTGTTGGCAAAAACTGCGCCAAGCTATGAAATCCCTGCACGTTGTCTAGCAACCCCCTGGTACATCTGCACCTAGCTTCGCAGTGTCGGCTTAGTTATGCCAAGGCACGCAAAGCGAAGAAAGGAGCATAGCATAGACTCGCAAGGGGGTGCTTGACATCTTAACAGCAAACGAAAGACGAGGACATATGTCAAGCAGTAAACGCCAACAAGGTCAGACTAAATTTATTCTGGAGCAAGGCGGTGGGGAAGGCAAGTGAGAGTGGGAAGGAGTGATACGAAGGTAAGGAGGGTGGAAAGGAGGAAGGAGATTGCATAGCATGGCATAACATCGTATAGTATAGTTTAGCAAGGGGATGGGAAAGACAAATGGTAGTAAGGATGAGTGATGTGATGCTCAGGAGGAGGGCAAGGAGGAGGAGAGAGGGTGACGCGTAGCACAGCCTTGTGTATAATAGTTTAGCGAAGGTGGGGAAGGGAATCGGTAGTGAGGAGGAAAGAAGGGAGAAGGGGAAGGCCACCAGGTGCGCTGTTTCCTCAGTCTTCGCATCGCTAGTGCGTAGCTGCTCCAATATTTTTTTTATTTTGAAGGTGGCACAGACGCCGCACTGACGAAGTGAACGAACAGCTCGCGCGGACACGTGATATTTGCGCTTTTTATGTTCTTATTTTGTTTATTTTTTTACACATAGTGTAATCTTCATTTGGTGATTTTACCAGGGTGGTACCTAAATTTAGTTTGGAGCAATGGCGAAACCACGGACATGTATAACATAGTCTGGTTATACAATGTATGCGGCACGTCAGATACAAGCCTTCACGTGCGAGTGTCGATACGTTAAAATCCTGATACAATAAAAAAAATTACAAGATTTTCGTCACCTGAAGAAACAAACGACATATTGAACGTGCAGCTCACGATTACTTGCTCATTTAGCCCGCTTCTCGTTCAAGGCTATGTTTGCATGAGGGATATCAGGTTTTAGCCTTACAAACCCTCTTATGGGTCCTGCATGCGAAGAAAGAGAACACATTGGGTTAAAAATTAGATCGCGAAGCCTTCATATTATCTCTTTGTCTGCGCCGCATACTTCGGTTATACTTAATTGTGCCATTCCTGCATGACAGTTGTATACCTAATAACGTTGCTTCAGCAGAAAGGAGATGCGCAAAAAATGGCAGAGGCGATACTTTAAGACGGCGCGGGCGGCGTGACTGCTTGCTTATTTTTCGTGCTAGAGTGGCGCTGATGACAGCAACATTCACGAACAGATACAGAACAATGTTATATGACGCTGCATTCTTGAACCAAATGTTCAGTTCTGATGCTTCACATGACAGAAGGTACATAAGCTGTAACTTTGAAAATGAAAAACGTGTTTAGCCTCTCATTTATAGTAAATAAGTGCCATAGTGAGATAGCTTATTAACATAGCTCATGCGGATAGAACAAGGTCATTTGTCTTCGGGGAATTTGTTTCGGAACAAGAATATTCCCTAGGTCTCACATGGACGTTTCGCTTTGCATTATATTCACGTATTTATTTCGACGGTATCGCTTCCGTTTTAGAGTGCATGAAAAAAGAACACAAAGAAGCATATGGTGACCTCGTTACTCGAATCGCGGCATATAAACAATAGAGCTCGAAGATGTGCATGCCTCGCTATTACCTTGACCTGATAACCCTGTTAATAGCTGGGAGCTTGAAAAGATTTGCTCTCAGGTATTCAATTCAGTCTTCTCCTATTCGCGATAACAATTTCCGTTTGCGCGTTTACTCTTCGAGCGAGCGGAGCCATAAATTTTACAAATCACTGTTTTCCGCGAGCGCAGTCAGGCAGACACAAGAACACGAAAGAAAAATATGCAAGTTGGTTTGACCTATTTTTTTAAGGTGTTCACAAAGGGATCACTAAAAAGCACCCCGATAACGACCAGGAATATTTTCTTGTCGACTCAAGAGGCGTCGTTACCGCAGCTGCGCCGCATGCTTGTTTTGAAAAATCATGCTTGGGTTTCTGAGGTATCGTTTTTCCCTGCGAAACTCCTTTAATAGGATGTCGCACATCGATGCGCTTGCGGGTGGTGTATTATTTACGTTGTAGAAATTACTTCAGGACATGGATCACACGTTATACTAAATGTTAATTTTCCACAACCTGATTTTAAATATGAGGTTAATTTGCATACAAACTATTCAGAAAAAATTGGCGAAATCACATTATGTACGTTTCCTCGACTGTAATCAGGAGCTTAACAAACTTAAGCTTGAACGTAATTAGAATGCTAAAAATAACAATCAGCTTCTTGGATGCTTCTGTTGTCTCATCTGCTGCGTTGGACTTGCTTAGTTTTTATCTTGAGCTGGCATTTTCAAGGTACGGGTTCCTTATTGCGTCTTTATGCACATGCTTGATAGTTTACTATTAAAATATGGCGCGTAAGATTAAAATTTCTTTCGTGAATTAGCAAACGCTCGTGTTCTATCGTCGGTGTACTCTGTGCTTTGCTTCGTTTGTCTTGTAAGTATTTCCGCACTTGTCCTGTTTCGCCGACCGAGCTACCGTTTTCCTACAAAAGTTAAAGGCTGCAACCAAGCAACTGTAACCAGCATTCAAGCAACTGAGTGGTGAGTTGAACGGTTGCAGAACATGTTGCCGCTGAGCAATATGCGATATTTTGAAATATAGGACCGACAGTGTTCCAGAACGCACCGGTTAAGGACGCAAATCAGAATAAGGTTGAAGTAAAGGCGGCCCTGATTGATACTTGGAGAAACGCGCCAGACTGAGACGAAGGCAGTAGTATTAGAGAAGCGAGTTGGGATAGTTGGTGCGTATTGACTACACACATAATTGCTTAGCGCAAAAAACAACAGCGGACAAGGTGAAGACAACAGGACGCGGCGACACCTGAATAAAGTGCATCTCCATGCTCTTATCAGTATTTGAATGGATCATCGTTCCTTGGGATGAGGGACTCAATGAAGTATTTTTCAACCTCTTGACTATAATGTCTGAGCTCAGTGTGCTGTTTATTTTTTGACGCTATCAGTTCGACAGTCACCCAGTCTTCTCCCAGGCCTTCTTTGCTGGAGCCATGATGTGCGGAAATGACGTAATCTCGTTTCAAATCAACGTACGCTCGCTATTGAACCAGGATATTGGCCGAAGTTTTAAGGAAAGGCCTACTGTAACGACGTTATCGTTTCTTTTAGCCACCCCACCCTAACCATGTTGCACCAGCTGTTTTTGTCGCATTTTAGATATTCCTCCAGTAGAATTGTTCGAAAGTTCGAATACCAGCTATTCGAAAGTCGAATCAAATTATTGGGTTAGGTATTGTTCGATCCCAATTCGAAACTGGAATATTTGCACAAGCCTACGTCCTGCACACGTACGTTAAAAGAGTGGCTTTGCACAAGCAAGAAGCATATGCACAAGCATATACACAAGCAAGAACACATTGTGTCGCAGAGTACTTGTTGATCAAACGAAAAAAAAAAGAGAACGTCGAGTATATGTTGCTTTGTTTGCGCTAGAAGTGCGTGGGATGCTCTGTTTTGATTTCAGTGGAATACCTTTACGACAAGGTGATCCATGTCAGAAAGGGCAGTGGACAAGTCACGCATTCTGATGTAAAAGCTGACGTGACCAGCCAAGTACAGGTGATGCGTTTGCTGGATAGTCACTGAAACGTAGAATCTGTATAAGTAAACTCTTGTCAGAAGTACATCTTTCCTTTTTTTGTTTTTTTTATAATTGTACACTTTCCGAGCGTTTAGAGTGTCAAACAGGACGTGCACCTCGTTTACTAATCTATCTGCCTTTCTCTATGAATACCAGAGCACGCGAAAATGGTAATTTTCTGCTTAGGAGGCATTTACAGCTACGACGTGATTACTGCGATGTCACAAATCAAGTAAATAAGCGCAAAAAAACTCTAAGCAACACAATAAAGGAGACAAAGAACTTCTTCTAGGGTACTATGATGTCATCGGTTCGTAGTGGTAATACCGCCAAGACTAACCTGCAAAATATGAGCACTACTGAAATGACGAGGAAAGCGACTGAAACTAAAGTGATCACCGAACAATTACAGACAGCTTACGGAGACTAAGTTGTGATGCAAGGGAGACATAATCGAGAGCAGTTAACGAAGAGCCAAGGACAGTTAAACCATGTAGAGCCTACGGTGTGCACGATAGACTAATGAAACGCTATATACTTTTTTTTTGCCAACAGACATGTGATTCGATAAATATATACTATAGAACACAGGGTTATCGTATGGCAGATTACAAAAAAAACTTGATGGTTTTGCACTCCGATTTGAACAGCAAGTAGGTTTGCCTGTTTTTATTTCTTAAATTTCCATCGCTATAAAAGCCATATTCCTGGTATAAGAAGACGCGAAGGAATATAAAAGGCCTCATAGCTAATATTCCTGGTAGCACACGTGTACCTTTATATAGCGTTCTTTAGCGGTAATTTGCATAAGTCACCTTAACGAAAAGCCGATATATTCCGTGTCGTTAATGGACGGGAGTTGGTCCGCGTGAAACTTGAAGCGGTTTCTTTCGCTTATAATAAGATGCACCATTTTCCTGCTATCTTGCACAGGTTCGCTGGTTGTAGCATATTCGTGCTTGTTATGCGGTGGTCGCACGTTAAATCAAGTATATATATGTAATAAGAATGCTGAATTCGTTCGCCCAAAATATTCCGATATTTTTCTGGAATACGAACCTTCATGCCGAAGCTATCAAATTTGATAAGCATCTGGGCGGAATGTATTAGCTACAGACAATGGGATGTTCAAATTGCCTTGAGTTAAGTAATGGGATACTAACGCGTTGACATTAGACAACGATGATCCAAGAGCCTAAAATAGCATGCGTTTAGTAATGACATGTTCTGTGATGAACAGAACAGAAAGGATGATGCTGTATTTCGGCTTCTGGAAGGATCCTCTCCCATGAATTAAAGAAAAATTGAGCTTGTTAATTGCTTTCGAAACAGCAAAATAGCACGGCATTTTAGACGATATTCCAGGATATTTGCAAGTTATCGATATTGATGAACACGGACGACTTCATGTACAAAAATTCGGCAGATCTCAAACCTTGCGGCAATCGGTTAAATGTGATTTACGGCTTTCAGCCAAGCGTTACGAGGTGGAGCAACGCGTTTTTGAAAGTGCAGTAGTTGTGTGCACATCGTGGGCTTACCAGCCACGTCGACAACACTGCAGTTTAAAGGGTGACTTATGGTGTGAAGTAACCTCCGCGCTCACGCTACAGCACGTACGTTAGCGCTCATACGTCAGTATTAGGGTGCAATGTGTTGAAATTTATAGTTTATTGCAATGTAATGGTGCAATGAAATGTAATGTTTATTTGACTGATGTAAAAGCGAAGCCAACACGGAAACAAGCGACGTTAACCTGACATAACGCCTGTATCGTAGGAGAGAGAGAAAGATTTTAATGAGAAGCTGGAGATGTTTGCCTGGCTATTCGCCTGACATGCTACTCCAGGTGCTCGGTGACGACTATGATCTATACAGTGATAAACGCATAATACATACAGCCACACAAGTTTACAAAGTTTCGTTCAGGCTCCTGACCCGCAAGAAAGTCAACAGCGCTTTCGGGGCACGTAGCGCACAACTGCTGCTTTGCCATTGCCCAGAACATGTCGCAGCTCTAAGCACGAGCCCCGTTCAAGATGCAAGGCCGCCATGAGAGATTGTCTCTCTGGTGCAAGAAGATCTGAACAGGATTCAGATCTCCTCGGACTATAAATTGGACGCAGATTGGTGAGTCGGACAGCTTAATCTTTCTCCTGAATTAGTTGGCGTATGCCACGTTTAGTCTGATGCGGTGCAAGCGTGTTTCCTCTTGTCTGTTTAGGTGTCCCCCAAATCGAAGTTACACGATGGGCCGATCTTGTAAAGAGTTCCATACTGGTGACTAGCATCTGTCCAGAGAGATCGCTGGAGGCGCCAAGCGTGTGCCGATACGAGTGTCGCCGCATGTTTTCTCGAGCAAGGTATCTCGATTATTTCTCTCGAGGAGTCATGTCCAGCTTTGGCGGCATCATCAGCCTGGACGTTGTATTGTAATCTACAGTAGGAGTGTATCTGTAGTGCTCTAATAGAAAAATCTCATATGACACGTATGACGGGATTTTCGCGTTATTCAAGTCATGACCCGATAGTCATATTCATCAAATCCTCTTACCCTAAAATGCCAATTTTGGTCTACACCAAGTTAAGGAGGCGATCATAAGAGCGCCCTATCGTAGGCGGCTAGACAGACAGACAGACAGACAGACAGACAGACAGACAGACAGACAGACAGACAGACAGACAGACAGACAGACAGACAGACAGACAGACAGACAGACAGACAGACAGATAGATAGATAGATAGATAGATAGATAGATAGATAGATAGATAGATAGATAGATAGATAGATAGATAGATAGATAGATAGATAGATAGATAGATAGATAGATAGATAGATAGATAGATAGATAGATAGATAGATAGATAGATAGATAGATAGATAGATAGATAGATAGATAGATAGATAGATAGATAGATACGATCAAAGTGCCAATGCTTCGCCAAGAAAAGAAATGCTTCGCATTTAACCACAGGAGCCGATGTGGGGCATGTCTACCTTTGCCAGTAGCGCCATCACGCCCCCCTTCCCCCTCCCCTGTTTCTCGTGGTTTCTCGTGATCGTCTTTCTGTCAATTTGTCTAAAAGTGGATTTCAAAGAGCACGGGCAACAGAGAGTTTTAGAATTGTGGCCCAGGGAGCTTGGGGCCCCAAGGAATTTGTGAGCCGCCGGGGCGCATGCGCGGAACCTAAGCAACTCTTCGGCTATTGCGTTCGCGTTGTCCTAAGACCCAAAAATCGGAAACTAGCGTGGGTACCCAAGGCGTCTTGGGTCGTAAGCGAGACGACGCCGACGCAGCGTGGGCCACGACGCCGTATGGCTCGCGTTTTGCCTAATCTTAAATTCAGCAGTTTTGGCGCGCCGGGGGTTTGGACCTACGCCGCCTGCGTTTGATCCAGCTCTCAAACTCTGGTGCTCCTCCGAACACAAGAGCAGCCTACCCAACGCAGCTTGAGGACCCAAAAACTATATATTGCATCGCTTTTCCTTGCGCGCTGGTAAGTTTGCAAATTATCATCTTTCTGCGTTTATTCAAGGAGTTGGCGTTCTATAAATTGCACGCGTATGCATTGTTTGTGTGAGTAGGCAGTTTGTGCATGTATTCGTCGGTTTTCCTTTTTGAGCACCATTTGCACATCTCTTCTGTCGAGAGTAGACTTTTGTTATAACTAAACACGCAGGTTTGTTTGTCACGTCATGTGTTCGCTCGCGTATGTATGTATGTATGTATGTATGTATGTATGTATGTATGTATGTATGTATGTATGTATGTATGTATGTATGTATGTATGTATGTATGTATGTATGTATGTATGTATGTATGTATGTATGCATGTATGTGTGTATGTGTGTGTGTGTGTGTGTGTGTGTGTGTGTGTGTGCGTGTGTGTTGGACAGTTCCTGCTTGTCTTTGAACTTTTGCGTGTGGATATATTTGTGAGCGAGCCCACTCGTGTACGTGTTTGTATATCTGTATTTTTGTACATTTGCACAAGAAGTGATGCATCTGGATTAACATTCCGACGAAAATTTTCCATGTTTTCTGCACGATTCGCAGATCCTAAATGCATTCAATTCGAGCCATGGAGGTGTACGGTGGTCATCAATTTATACTAAAGATCTCAAGCCAAGGCTGGCAAAAATAAGTATTCTTGTTATAACGGCCCGCTCTAGGCGAAGCATACGCATATTTGCAATTTTCTTAAAGGTCAGTCGACGTACCTTAGAATTGTGTATTCTGATTAGGAAGGAGGGAACAGGAGAAATAGGAAAGGCAGGGGAGCTAAACAGTTTCGAATAGCGGCTATACTATCCCACACTGGGGAAAGCGATGGCAGGGTGTGAAAGTCAGAATAGTAAAAAAAGAATCCTGCGCTCATGTTGTTCTTGCGAAAGCCTTGATGTAGTTCTAAATCCTGCACTAAATTCAGCGCTAATGTCGTTCTTAGTAGGTCTTGGTGTAGTTCCAGTTCCTGTGCTTAATGCAGCTCCACTGCCCTGAAACCAGAGGAAGAGCGAAGCACGGGCAACCCAGTGGTTCCCTTGTCAATCGCGCGTTTGCCGAGGCAGTGACACCTGATCTTGCAAAGCGCTAGTATCAACCGGATGCTTGAGACGCATTTTTCGCGATTCCAGGTAATCATTGCGATTATTTCTTGGTTATTTCTGTAGTTTATAGTATTTTAGAGCATGTTATTTTACTGTTCACTAATTTTGAGCATTGTTAGCCTTGTTTTAGGCCTGTATTCAACACTGTGTGATCATGCTACAGGAGACTGGATGGACGACAAGCCGGGCTCTAAAGCTCTATGCATATTAATCCAAAATATAAAAAAAAATCACAGCATATCCACGGAGTGAATGATGATGAGTGGGCGAAGCTGCGGAGGTTCATCGGTAAACCATGAATCTTCCGTGAATTCTGCCCAGTACATCATCACCCACGTGAGATCGGGCGCGTTTATACTAAAGGTTCGATGAGAGTTATGACGACTTGCAGCTCACTTTAATTTTACATGTACGCTGTGAATTTTCATTGTTTAGAAAACCATTGCATTAGAAAACATCTGGCGTCTTTCGTTAAGCAGCTGGCGTCTTTTCGTTTTGCTTTAGAAACATCTGGCGTCTTCTCATTTTTCTTTTAGAAAACATCTGGCGTCTTTCGTTGGTTTATTTCATCAATCAACGGCATTTTGAACAAAATTTTTATTGTTTAATCACGCACAGGAGAAATCTTACCAGGCACTACCTTGGAGGTAAACAATGGCTGCTAATGGGAATGAGAGACAGAAGAAGTCGGCTTTTAGCTAACACTTACACTTCTACTTCTACTAACGTTTCCTACTGGAACATGCCAATGGCTGCTGATGGGGAATGAGAGGCAGAAGAATTCGGCTTTTAGTTAACGCGCACGCTGCGAATTTTTTTATTGTTCAACAACGCACAGGAGAAATCTCCCATCGGCACCACCTTGGAGGTCAAGATCTGGTACTAGCGTTACGACTGGTTACGCACTACGAGGGACGAACGGGTGCCGCTTTAGGGAGCTTCGCCTCTAAAAGATAATGAGATCCAGAGAGGAGAGCACATGAATATCGTCACAGTCCGTGAGTCCTGTGATGCGCAAGACATCTCTGTTAGTCTATAATCGTCTGCGCAAGTACGTTGTCTTCAAAAATGTCAACAGTGCCTTCGCCGCCTTCATCCTCTATGACCTTTCGGGACGACATTTTAAAATGGTTGCTGCCAATATCAGTGCGCGGCCAAGGCTAACTAAAGTGGCTGCGAGAGATGATATCTGCACATCGCTTTGCGGTTATCGATATGAGGGCCTTTCACGAAGCAATTTTCATTTCCTACTGGAAAGGCTGGCAACGCTCTTTCTGATGCCTATTGTAGCTAGGAGACATTAAAACACACCTTGCCCGAATGTATAATGTGTAAAGGAGCGTGTGTAGGTTGCATAAACGGCTAATATTACTGTATTTAGTTCATTGTTCTGTCAAGCTAAGAATAATGATGGCTTTAATGTTTTTAACATTGGGAACGCACACACAGCGCCTTATGATAAATGAAACGGCAAACTATGCCCGCGTTTTTTTAAACCACCATTCACCATCTCCGTCATTGCTGTCAAAAGGTAAGAGTACAATAGCTTTTTGCTGTAATGAAGCGCCGCTGCTTTATTGTATAAGAAATCTATACTCGATTACGAAAGGAACTGTTCCAGGGATCGCACAAGTCCGAACAACTATAGATAAAAGAAAAAAAAAACATTGGTGCCAGTTATGGATAACTACAAGGGGCTCGAGAGAAGGGATAGAAAGAAATGACTTTTCCAGGAGGACGGAAAAAAAAAACATGCGGTGCGATGTTCAAAGCACATAAATAATTAAAGAACAAGAGTGAAGCCCTGCGCGCACGCGGTTGCTGTGTTTTATACAGAGTAAAGTGAAGATTAAAGACACAGACACATGAGGGAAAACACAGGAAATAAGAAGAAAAATAGAAATTGTAACGCAGCCAACTTCCCGTAACGATCAAAGCTTCAACAAACACGGAAAATTGAAAGGAAGGAAACTGAATGGTGAGTTCAACGATCCATTTTATTGCATCAGACACCGAGCGGCGCTGGCGAAAGCGTGTCGGGTACTGGCTGTGCAGGTCTTCCTGGTCGCCAGTGGGCAACGCAGGAAGCGAAGTTTTGCGCAACCTTTAGCAGATGGGACTGGAAAGGAATATAGGAGTCTACGAAAGGTTAGAGAGAGTTCGGCATTGAATGGGCAGAAGCGATGTGGGTCACGAGAAGCGGAAGGGTCTCGAAACAGGAGATGGATGAGGCAGCGCAGAGAGGATGCGACTTTGAAATCGTTTTCCGCAACCCGGCAATTGAAAGTGTCGAAAGAACTGCAGGGGTGTTGAAGGAAATAGGGAGTTTGCGGAAATGAAACGCTTGAGAAACGGGGGACATGAAATGCGAAACAAAAGACAGGTGAAATATAGGACATGTCAGGAGAAATTTGTGAGGCTTGTAAACAGAACTCGGTGAGAACAAAATTCAGTGATAAGAAAATATCGATTATTTCGATTTATTCTCCCCAGGCAGCATCCAAGTGGCAATGTGTAAGGATGGCCGAGGTTTGCAGAAACGGCGGAGGAGCGGACATTTTTATGAAAAGTTTATATTCACATAAACAGTTTGGAAGGTCATTGCGTAAAAAACCAAGTCAGGCGCACAGTGAAAGGCTCTTGGCGCGTTTCGCGCAGTGTTGAGGGTAGGAGAATAAACATAGTACTCTGCAAGCGGGAAAATGCGACATCATGCAAAGTGGTCAAGCAAAAGAGAGACGCAGGACAATCAAATGAGAGAGACATGAGAGAAAATGCAGGACAAGCAAAACAGGGACGCTGACGTCGAACGCTTCGCGCTCTGTAAATACCTTATCCTGCTTCGCACTACACAACTTAAAAAAAAAACAAAAACAATTAGCTCAAACCGTTACTCGTCTTAGGTCCAATTGGCGAACGGAAACGATACCTCTTGTATTAGACATTCCGTTGGGCTGCGGGAAGCTACTACGCCAATTCAGTGTCTACGTCACAAGAGTGGTTAAAGCGATGCTTATTCTCCTGGAATCGGGGTCAAAACATCTGCCAAAGTAGGACGATACTGAGGGAGAGCGCACGATTCGTCTTCGGCACATCCAGTAAGGACGATGGGCCCGACAAGAGACAGACCACGAACGCGACTGCTGCCCCGCCATTGCGACTGTCTTTGCGTTGGTGTTGGTGGCGTGCAAGGAGTGCCAGTGAGGACTGGCCAGTTTCCGAGCAAATGGTAACAGTTGTTACAACTGTGACGCATACACAGCCGATTACGGGTTAAATAAAGGTGCGATTACAAGGAAGTAAGAATCTGCCCTGATCACGAAAGCCCCATGAGTTTATTGAACTTAAAGAATTATGTAAAGTGGAAAAACTTTTCGAGATCTTCCGTTTATCATGCCATATGACATCTCTAATAAAAATCAAATATAAAATAAAGAGGGAAGCAGGGGCTTTGCGCTTTTATAGAACGCTAGAATGGAATATTGAATGTCGGTGTTTTCAGCAATAAGTGCTTTTGAGCTGGGCAGTGTCTTATTAATATGCAGCGTGTGTGCGATTATGTTGCCATCAACCATAGCTCACTCTTGCTCACCACTGCATGCCGTGTGACCTCACTAAACAGCCTTGTTATTACTTATCGAATGGTGTCCGCGATCAATGGCAACATTTCTTCCTTGTTAAGGGCAGATTGTGTAGTGGCCTTTCTGACAGATTTTACTCCCAAATCACACATCCATACAGTAAGACGCTCGCTTCGCCAATGAACTTCCAAAGTGGTCAACCACCGTCACCTTCACCACTTAAATCATGAGCATATTGATTCACAAAGTACTATTTGTCGTATAAACAACTTCCTGTTTCTGCATCTCCACACCAATTTTTATCAGCCAATAGTGCATCCGTTTTGGCATATATAAAATGTACCAGCATTTTCACCAGTGGCCTTACTACAGTGGCCTCTTCCACTTGTTCAAGAGAAGAGGTTGAGCTGTCGAATGATTTGGCACTCTCGTATGAAGTGCAAAGCATCCACTGCAAGTGCGTTAAAGCAACTCCTCTAACGATTTTCTAACCATACGCAGATGGCCGCACGGTAGTGCGTAATATCACGCGAGGCAATTGCATGCAGGCCACACGGAACGTCGCCTTGTCTGCTACACAGCGTCTCATGATGCTAGCACGCAAAGGAGCCTCGTAAGGTATGTTACTTTGCTTGCCAAAGGACAACAAGCCTTTGGCAGAGAAAGCAAAAAATGCTGCAGGTTCGTTAACACCACCTAATACTTAATGTTGCGCCTCAGATATGCGTAATGTTTGCTTTTTGATCGACAATGTACACAAGGATGAACCTAGTCAGCCGTTCAAGATGGCTGGCCCTTGGGCAAGTGGTTCAACTTTGGCCGAGTGGCTGAATCGAGTGACGTGCCGACAAAGAGAAAGACAGACAGAAAGACAGACCAAAATTTCTCCGTTTAAGTATCCCACTAAAGACTATCGTCTTTAAAATAAGCAAAGGAAATCTAGGCATGCCGGATGCCATAGGTCTTGCTTTTGGAAGTATTTTCAGCAATATCACCTTTTCATTAGGGAAAAGCTTAAATATAGGCATTTCCGTTTCCCACCACACTGCTTTTCTTTATTGCGTTCGCGGCATGGCAGGAGCAAACCGCGATGATTTGATAAGCGGTAGTGTCTTTTTGCTTTTGCAAGATTGAATATGGTCTTATTCTCGGTATACGAGCTGCCCTTACGAGAAGAAATACCGGTCCAGTGTCACTGACCTTTAGTAATTGCATTCTCGACCGCTCTCTAATTTATCCACACACATGCATCGGCACTATAACTAAAAGGGAAGGGTACAGCTGCATTCGCGAGATGACCATCTATGTACCAATATTGGCACGAAAAGGAAAAGGGATAGCTAACGTCTGAGTGTTATCAGATGCGTGTCTGGTTTTGTAAACTATACAGAACATAGGGCGTTTAGCAGCAAAAAAGAATGAAAGTATAAAAAAAGGCACTCCAGATAGGCATTCACCCAGTTGCTTGTTACGCATATACTCGATTATTGAGGTATGTGGATTGTATTGACCGTATAGTAATTCCCGTATTCCATTCTCCACCGGTGCCGCATGTAGAATGAGCTGAAGCCAAATAGTTAATTAAGTAACAAGTAAAATATTTCATTCTGGAATAATGTGTTTTGAAGATTGTAATTTTGTAAAGAAACAGAGGCTTGTTATTTGACGTTAGAGGTTACAAGCCAGGCTACATATGTTTAGGTATCGTGACAGTCCATTGCTTTTAAGTCAATCTGACGACAACCATTTATTTATTTATTTAAACATTTATCGCTCAGAACACATCAGTTTCATTGACTGCCATGACGCCGGTACTAAAGCCGAAGAAACACACCTTACTAGGACCCTAGCGCCATAGCAGCATAAGAGCAGCCGACATGAGCAAAATGCAGCATATTGTAGGCGGTATACTGAAGCTTGCATGCAATGTCACAACAAACAATGTTATTTGTACCACATGTAATCAAATCGGTCGTTTCGCAACATATAACACAATGAGTGGAAAATCGTTTACCGGAAATCTGGCTCGAGCCAAAGGCTCGACAGATCGACTTGTCAGCGTGGGGGCAACAATCGCGTTGCTCTTGCCACCCTGACGAATACACGTCCATGCTTCGAAATGCTGGCTCCAGCCATATTCCTTTTGGAACAATTGTTCCTCAATTCATGCCTCCATCTTCCTCTGAACTTCTGTCCTATGGGCAGCATAGCAAGTCAACAACGTTATAATAAAAGAAGGAGCAGTATACAACAGGGGAAACTACATAAAATCCTAACGCGCATGTTGTTGAACTCATACGCCAGTTCAGAAGCTCAGTTCACGGAGCAACTGGAGCGTGCCATTGTGTTTTTGTTGCGCAATAGGTCGACGTTCTTCGCGACGCCCACACACCTGCTCTGAGTCGTACTTTCGGTAAGCGTCCGATTCAGTGGCAGTGAGAACTATTTCAACTAGCTTTTACCAGCCGCCCCTGAGGCTTGGTGGCTGTAGCGTTGTTCTGAAAAGGTTGTGGCTGAGATTACAGGCCGTGGGTGTTCACTCTGCGACAACACCACAAACAAAAACTGACAGGGTACATTCTGCATTCACCTACGACTACCCGAAGGCGAAAACCACCTTCTCCTTCTGAGTCGACGTATTGACCCTTCCCTGCCCCCTTCCGAAATATTTCTGCACCTCACTCGATTTTGCACGGTTTCAGTGATAGGTCCATCTTTGACCAGGCGACAATGTCATGTGATGACGCCATCATGTGACGCCACGTTATGCGACGTCATAGGGACGTTATGTGGTGGTGTCATCACGTGATGATGATTGTCGTTCTTTCGCTTCCCTATTTTTGGCCACTTGTGATGGACATCAGCTGTTATACAATATAGCCTTTCGTCTAGAGGTTACAATAATCTAAAGGTCACAAAGAACGTGGCGAGTTGGGCGTATTGGCACATAAATTCAATACAGTTGCGCAATAGACAAAGACAAAATGAGACGTCCTGGTCGTCTCGTTTCGTTATTCTCTGTTTATTGCGCTGTAGTATAGTGAAACCACTAGGAACCGCAATATTTCATGTTATCAAGCCTCTAAACATGAAAGTCAAATCAGATAACATACTTTACAAACGCGCGCCTTTAAAAAATCAACAAAACTTCCGGTAAAAAATTGGCCGCGTATCTGCGTGCTTCGCTGCAAACGTCTTCTAAAGACGATAGAAGAGGCGCTGCGTGAGATATGGACGCCATCTGTCAATATGTCGGGAAACATGAGTGCTGTGTTGCGGGCTGGTAGTCCCGGCGCAGCGGCAGGCGAAGACCGGCGGTGACCAACGCGACCGGTGGGGACGCCGGCCAACCCGAACACGCTGTTTGGCGCGATGCGCCGAAGGAGAAGAAACGTGCGCACTCAACGAGTACTCTCCACAAACTCTGCCCCGCCACGGTGGTCTAGTGGTTATGGCGCTCGACTGCTGACCCGAAGGTCGCGGGATCAAATCCCGGCCGCGGCGGCTGCATTTTCGATGGAGGCGAAAATGTTTGAGGCCCGTGTGCTTAGATTTAGGTGCACGTTAAAGAACCCCAGGTGGTCGAAATTTCCGGAGCCCTCCACTACGGCGTCTCTCATAATCATATGGTGGTTTTGGGACGTTAAACCCCAGATATTATTATTATTCTCCACAAACTCTCTTATTTACACGTCGCCTGGGTAAAAGAGGAATGCCAGAGCGGCGCCCCCTGTCATTCGTACAATGCAATACTGAACCGAAACCAAAACACAACATGAGCTTGTGCAGACGGCACGGAGGAAGACAAGTTTCAGCGCAGTCGCATGTTCAGCGCATCTTAAGAAACTAGGGTCTTTAAAATTGCGTATCTATGTATTTTTATTAAAGTAACACACCACCTAATATTTACCTAATGATGTTGCGCCTCAGATATGCGTAATATTTACTTTTTGATCGACAACGTTCACAAGTATGAACAGCCGTACCAGTTCAAGACGGGTGGGCGGTAAGCAAGTGGTTCAACTTTGGCCGAGTGGCTGAATCGGGTGACGTGCGGACAAACAGAAAGACAGACAGACAGACAGAAAGACAGACCAAAATTTCTGCGTTTAAGTTCCCCAAGAAAGACTATCGTCTTTAAAAATAAGAACCAATCACATGGTCCCCTATGTATATTCCTATTACGACTCGAATGCGAAATGCGTGTTCTTTTTCTTCTCAGTCGATGAGCTGACCCCAAGGATGGTTGACACCCCAGATCTTTCTGCACCTTACATGGCTTTGCACTGTCGCCAGGATTTGAGGTATTGAAAGCTTCCTCCACTTCACCTGGTTTTGGACAGCCTCCGTGATCGGCCCACCTTTGACTAGGCGACGATGACACGTGATGACGTCATCATGTGACGTCATAGATACGCCAGGACGACTCTATGATGAAGTCCCAACTTTTGAGAATCTGCGACGTCGTGATGATGTCATATTGTGATGTCATCACTTGATGTTTTTTTTACATCACTCTTGTTGATGCCGATGTCGATGGCCAAGTTTCGCGTTTGTTGTGGCACCTAAGCCTTTCGCCAGAATAAAAAATCACAGCATATCCACGGAGTGAATGATGATGAGTGGGCGAAGCTGCGGAGGTTCATCGGTAAACCGTGAATCTTCCGTGAATTCTGCCCAGTACATCATCACCGACGTGAGATCGGGCGCGTTTATACTAAAGGTTCGATGAGTTATGACGACTTGCAGCTCACTTTAATTTTACATGTACGCTGTGAATTTTCATTGTTTAGAAAACCATTGCTTTAGAAAACACCTTGCGTCTTTCGTTAAGCAGCTGGCGTCTTTTTCGTTTTGCTTTAGAAACATCTGGCGTTCTTTCGTTTTGTTTTTACAAAACATCTGGCGTCTTTCGTTGGTTTATTTCATCAATCAACGGCGTTTTGAACAAAATTTTTATTGTTTAATCACGCACAGGAGAAATCTCACCAGGCACTACCTTGGAGGTAAACAATGGCTGCTAATGGGAATGAGAGACAGAAGAAGTCGGCTTTTAGCTAACACTTACACTTCTACAGAGACAGAAGAATTCGGCTTTTAGTTAACGCGCACGCTGCGAATTTTTTATTGTTCAACAACGCACAGGAGAAATCTCCCACCGGCACCACCTTGGAGGTCAAAGGGTAAGACTTGTTACTCACTACTACGAGCACGACGAGGGACGAACGGGTGCCGCCTTAAGGAGCTTCGCCCCTAAAAAGGAGCTTGGTAGCATGGAATTCGCACGGCTGCAATATAGCACTGTCCGAAGGAAAACACACATTCCATGTGACAGCGGTGCTTCCTCTCGGTGATATATGGTCCACCATTCTAAGACCACTTCACATGTTGCCAGCATCTCTTCTAGAAGTACACAGTTTTCGAACTGTTTTCGCCTGACTCCACCAGGCCAATACGCCTTAGGATGTAATTCTTCGCAGTTTCCTTCCACAGCGGTATAGCCTCTTTAGAGAGCCTCGAGAAACCGCTCAGCCTACAAAGTGGCTCCGTTCCTGTCTCGCTCAAAACACAACACCTTCCCTGAGCACTGTTATATCCATCCTCCGCTCTTACGTTCAAAATCCCCTTTTGGTAAATGGCCGCAGTGACCCAGTTCTATCCCGAAAGCAAGAAGCAGCACCACACAGCATCCATCACAGATAACTTAGGCTGCTCCGGTACTCCAACTCGCCTGAAGCGCGGCCTATGCTATACATTCAAGACAAACCACGCCGGTTTGTACACGTAAAAAGCAGGGACTTGAAATATGGAAAACGGAAATCTTTCATGCCGACCGTGGCTCAGTTAAACAGACGTGGTATAGCTAAATTTCGCTTTTCTGGCCTTACTTATAGCTAAGCTTCGCAAAAAAAAGATGAAAACGCGATCGAAAATGCATTGGAGTACACTTAAGCTTGGCGTGTAAGAGTTTGAATGGAACGAGACAGCGTTATTGGGCCCCGCCCGTATTCCCTACTCTTTGGCTTTGGCTTGCCATGCTCTTGATTCGTGCAGCCAGGCATTTCTCTTGGCAATACAATCACTACAGTCGACTGAAAACGAAAAAAGATGGCATTCGCCTTCGAGTCGTCTCAGGCGAATGTTTAAGGGAACGTGTGAGTTTCCTTTTTTTCCTTACACCTGCAAAGAAACTTGCCAGCAAAAAAAAAAACACAGCAAAGGGTGTGCACGGTACCGCCTTCGTTTTACAGCGCATCGAAGACTCTACTATAAATACGCTTATGCTGACCTAGTTACTCGAATCGCGGCTCATCAAACAATAGAGATTCAAGGCTTGGACGCCTCGCTATTACCTTGACCTCGTTACCCTGCTAATAATCACGAGCTCAAAAAGATTTGGTCGCAGATACCCATTTTACTCTTCCCTCATTCACGATAAGAATTTCCGTTAGCGCGCAAATTCTTTGAGCGAGCAGAAGAATAAACGTCACAAATAACTTCTTCGCGCAAGCGCAGTATGGTTAAGAAAAGAACCCGGAATAAGTCGATGAGCAGGTTTGGCCTGATTTTTCGAGGCATTCACAAAAGGCTCCCTAGAAAGCACCTTCATAATGACTACAAATATTTTCGTGAGCACGAAAGACGCGTCGTTATTCAAGCCACGGAGTTACTGAGGCTTCACTGTCACTTGAAGCAAAGAACAACAAAACAACAAACAAACAAACAAAGCAACCCATTCTTTGGGTGCCTCTCTTGTTTCAGCTGATACCGTCAGAGTTGCTCAGTTTTTATCTTGACATGAGAATTTTGAGCATTAGTTTGTCGCTTTGCGCATGACTGATAGCTGACTAATATCGTGTATTTTACTATTTAAACTTTCATTCGGGATTGAGCAAGCGCTCGTGCTGTATCAGCTTTATACTCTGTGTTTCTTTACTTTTGCGTTAGAAGTGCTTATGCATTTGTACCACTTCGCCGACCGAGCTAAAGTAGTGCCGACAAAAGTTTGATGACTGCAATCAAGCACCTGTAACTAGCATCCGAGCGAATCACCCGGTGAGTTCAATGGTCGTCGAGCATGTTGCCGTTAGCCGAGGAACGGTACGTTCAAATGTAGGGCCAACAGTGTTGCAGAAGGCACCAGTTAGGGATGGGAAGTAGACGAAGGCCGAAGTAAAGGCAGCCCTAATTTATACTCGGAGAATCGCAGCGCGACTCTAGCGAACGCAGGGCGCACAGGCAGCTGTAGATGAACGCCTGTCTCTGTCTCCTGCCTTCGTTCGAGACGCGCTGCATTTCTGCGAGTGTGAATTAAAGTGATAGGAATTTTTTATTGTGCAACAGTGCCGCGCTCCCTGGTGCTATTTAACGTGCACTGATATCGCAGCAGCACACGGGCTTCTGCGATTTTGTCTCCACCGAAATGCTACCACCGCGGGCGGGATCGAACCCGCAATCTTCGGGTCAGCAGCCAAGAATCATAACCACTCTGATCCACCGTGGCGGACATTATATTATAGAAGATCCGGTTGTCGTAAGAAACACTACAAAAAAACCTTAGTTTTTCTTTTTAAAGCGAAAGTGTTTTATGCCGGGGTCCACCGAGACTTCAGCGACGTACTTCTGTCACGGATATGACGTTCATTATATGGACGCAAGTATGAGTAAAAAAAAACCAAGAACAGTATCCGCTGCTCGGAATCGCACATATGACTTGGGGGCCGCGACGGTAAGGGCCCGACGCATAACCGACTAAGCTGGCTTGGCAGATGCTGCCACGAACGCGCTTTATATGTTTCACACATTCTCCCTCGCATGGTGCTCCCTGTTGGCGGTGTAGGTAGGCGGGGCGGAGCGTGGCGGTACCGCCGTCTGTGAGAGGTGAAGAGAAGTAATGCGTCACGATCGACATTTACTAGTGCTTACTCCAATATTGCGCGCGATCTCGGAGGTTAAAGCGTCTCGATACCAGCGAGGGACATTGGCCGCGCTGCCGTCACCTAGGCACCCTGGATACAGCTACGGTCTTTGCCTTTCGCTTCGTGTTAGCGTGTGCCGGTTCATTGGAGTAGTGCAACTTCCACATGCACCAACGTGATTCTCTGCCGCCGACTGTTTCGATACCGAGGGACTAACAAAACTGCTGCAATACGCGTTGCAGGAAAGGACACGATTTCGACGGGTGAATATCGTGCCTTGGTTAAGCTAGACAGAGGCCAACGATACGGGCGCGTTGGTGGCTCAAGCTACTAACATGTGCCTCGCGTGTTGCTAAAGCGCAGTGTGGTAGTGTATGCATGTGCACAGGCGTCGGTTACCATTACTAGAAAGCGCGCACCGTTTCGTTTCTCTCCTTAACTTACGACGTTTTGAAGAAGTGCATATTGAGTACCAGTGCTGATCATGAGCTTGTTGACGTCATCTTTACGCAATATTCACGATTCGCTGTGTCTAAATACATGAAAACAACTTCAGTTAGCAAAACGGCTTAATCATGATCATGGGCGTTAGTCGTCGCGATGGAGACTTGCCACAAGCTGTCAACACGAGTGCATCCACGTCAAACGGTGTTATAGCTGCCAAACACGAATAGACATTGTACAAACTCTCGTATATCATTACACGGTAAGCACTACTTCTGTGAAGACACGTTTCACTTTCCTGTTATACCGATTCCAATGACTGGGGGATCAGCTATGTTTTTTTACAGAAGGATGAACCGGAAGCGGGCTTGCCTGCTTTTTACTCCTTAAATCTGCATCCGTAGAAAGGCAAAATTCTTGGTATATGAAGGCACTGAGGCTATATAAAGTGTCTCATGACTGATATCCGAGCTAGCAGACGTCGTCGACATTAATATAGCGTAGTTTAGCGGTGATTCGCAGAAGTGCTCTTAACGAGAACTGGATGCATTTCGCGTCGCTGATGAATGCGATTTGGGCAGCATGAAATTTGAAGCGCTCTCTTTCGTTTATGACGGTGTCCACGATTTCTTTTGCCATGTTGCCCAGATTCGCAATTTCAGACATTCTCAAGCTTTTTATGCGGTGGTTGGACGTTGTGAAGTAGATACATAAGAAGAAACTGTGTTGGTTAGCCGAAAATGCCCTTACACTCTGGTGCAATACGAACCTTGACACCGAAGCTATGAAATAGAGAAGCATCTGGGTGGAATGTATCAGCTACACACATGGGGATGCTCGAATTTTCTTTAGTGAAGTGATGGTATAGTAATGCGCTGACATTTGACACCGATGAT
Source organism: Rhipicephalus sanguineus (assembly GCF_013339695.2). Lineage (NCBI taxonomy): Eukaryota > Metazoa > Arthropoda > Arachnida > Ixodida > Ixodidae > Rhipicephalus > Rhipicephalus sanguineus. The sequence goes on along the minus strand of NC_051182.1, from coordinate 115,363,333 downwards.
GCTAGAGACCAAAATAGCGTGCGTTAAGAGATGGCGTGCTCTGTCCTGAGTAGAACGGAAAGGCTAATGCTGCATTTTGGCTCCCGGAAGGATCATCTAGCGTGCATTAAGAAAAATGGAGCTTGTTTAATGCAATCGAAAAAAGTGAAACAGCCGGATATTTTCGACCGAAAAAAAAAAAGACTTTGTTCGCGTGGCAGGGCTTCTGATTTTTGCAGATTGTCGTCTGAGCGTTATTCTTCAGAATGTGTATTTTGAGTACGCAGCTTCATGGCAAGCTCCAAGTTTGTTTAGCACGTGGTTAAACTTCAGCTAAATTATCGCAACTTTTTTCTTCGCAATAGACGCACTTTGGAATTCAGTCAAAATGTGTTATGTTTAAATTTGCCCCCCCCCCCCTCGTGCACTCGCGTTGGGCCTGAATATTTGAGTGATCATGAGATGCTCTACGGAAGGTGTGTTTTGTATTAAAAGTACCTTAAGACCATTGGAGTCTGCAAATATTCGCCAAAAATAACAAGTTCGAGAGAACTGTGCTTATTGGTTCTAATTTGGACGCAATTTGTACCACGTTGTGCCCACCCAAAATTCAGGGTAATGCGTTAATCAAAAGCAAACATATTTTCTTCGGTAAACTTTATCATCACGTTCTTTTTGTTTAAATAAATAACAAAACCATAAAGAACAAGAAGAGCTCGTTCAGAGGACTCTTCCTTTCCCGCTGAGCCTACGAAAAATTCGCCAAAGACTCTGTAGTCCTGTGGTGCGGTCAACACTCTCCCAGGCAGATTGCCAGGCTTCACCTTGAATATGCAGCTGATAGTAAGCGATAAGCTTAAGAGGGCGCTTGATTTTTGTCAGACCGACATGCCATTTGCCGCGCGAGCTGATATATTCATTATAATTAGTCTGCTCTTCAAATGTTGGCTAACTTGATTTTCCGTCGGTTGAGTATAATAACTTGGCGCTGTTCCTCGTTTCAGTGAAAGATCCTGCTTAACGAGGTGTCCACGAGACTCGCAACCATCATGAACTGTGCGGCAAACTCTGTGCAGAACTGTGCAGCAACCGCGCCTATTTATTCGTTATGGTCATCGTCCAAACATGGAGGCATTTGCGGTTAAATGTTAAGAATGGTCGGGAGCTGATCGATGTCTCATGGCTTGACGGGAGACTGCGCAATGCCGTGCGAATTTGGGACTGGCAAGAGTGAAATATTTCAAGGCGCTCAGATTCATAACTTGTCTTCGCTATTGTAGGTCGTCGACGGTGCCATGTGGTGGGACGCGAACTTTGTGATGACACGTTAGTGTTATCAGTGCATCGCATGCTGGTTCCCTCGTTATTCATGCACACAGGCCAATTGACCTTGCAAGCGACGTCGTTATCACAATGAAGCCGGTTATCACATCGCCAAGCGATTACACTGCCTTGACGTCATCTAAGCCGCCGTGTTGGAGCCACGTTGTGCGTCCATGACGTCACGAGCAAGATATCAGTATTGCATACTTGGTCCAAACAATCACACCAGTACTATACCACCTGACAAAGTCGATATTCACAGACAAGCATAATTTCGCATTCACGAACCAACCATTGTGGTACGCATACTGCATCGAGTCTCAAAACCAACAGCTGTGTTTCACTGAGCAAGCGCGCATTGCTGATTGTGGCCTGTTCTCAGTGCAGACGTGCTTCGACGGAGTAATTTCGAAGTCTTACATTCACTACGCCACGAGAGCTGCCTGCGACTTGTGCTTGTGGATGCGACGTGTGTACATACATCAAGTACGCGCAGATTACCGTTAACTGTTTGCGGCAAAGCGCTCTGTTGTACATTTTTGCGACAGTGCCACTGTTCACGAATGGTTACGCGTATGCAATGCGCGGTTGTGTCAGTCGGAGAACGGCCACTTGTGCAACCACTGATGGCTTGCTTTGGCCAATAGCGTATGTGAGCGCCCGCTTATTCATATATCTGTCGCGCGCACATAATTTAATCCCTTAATGAAAACGCTGTGACAGGGCTGACTCACCAATTCGGCGTGCTGTCTTTTCAGTGAAACTTGGTCTCGGTAGTGGTCGACATTCCTCTGTCCCGCCGTTGCTTCGGTGGCGGCGATGGAACACTCAGTTGGAACAGCCGCCACATCAGGCAGTTCCGATGACACCACAGACTGGGTCGCAAGCACGGTCTCGTTTCGTTCACATAAAGTTGCGTAGTCACTGCATTTTGAAGGAAGGCCAACGTATTCCGTGGTGGTTGCCATAGTAGGCGTCTTCATGATATCCGTAGACGCGCCAAGCGTGGCGGTGCCCCTAGGCACAGTGCGGCCGCACTGGAGCGGTGCTGGCGTGGCTCCTCGTAACAGCGTTGCCTGAGCTTGTCGAAAGCGTTAATCTAGGCTTAGGTCAGTCGGTTCACAAAACAGCAAGAATATTGACAGAGACTCGACACAAAACCCTCGATTTACGGTGTAGGCTCGCCGTGTAGCTGATATTGAAGTTCGCATTAAAAAGCGGCAGTATTACACGTCGATAAAAACTGGTAAACCGAACATAAAAGCAGGAGTCGATGGTGAGACATGCCTTCCCTCGCCAGTGGCGTCATCACGCCCCCTTATTTTGTTTAGCTGTCTTTTTTCATTCACTCTGAAGCATAGTGCTGAGATAAGGCGCTACTGTATGATCATATCCTTCACACATGGTGCCATACTTTCACAAATACGCGGTCGAAACGTGTATGCTCAGTTTTTTTTTATTTGGCGTTTCAAGAGAGCCCGCGAAATATAAAATAAAACCACGTCACTACGCTCGTTGCTACCGTAGTGCAGCGCTTTCGAGCGTGCTTCAGAGCGAAACAACCGGCGCGCGGACCATGGCGAAATGAGCGGCCGCAGCTCTGAGCATCTTCAGCATTTCTGTATGCCGCACACGCCAAGAAAGCGCCGTCGTCCCTGACTAGCGATAGTCTGACGGTCCGCGTGCCGGTCAAGGCACCGACAAAGATAAGTACTCATGCTAGAAAGACCTGCTCTAGACTGGACATGCCCTTCTGTCATTTTTTATAAGATCAGTGGAAGTGCTTTAGAGTTGTTTATATTGCTTAATGGAGCGCGTGTAGGTTGCACCAACTGCTGATATTACTGCATGTTGTTCATTGTTTTGTGAAAGCAAAAATCATGATGACGTTAATGTGTTTAACATTTGCGACGACGCACACGCAGCTCCCTGTGATAAATGAGACGGCAAGCAACGCCTTGATTGTTCAAACCGCGATTCAACATCTCTCTGGGTACAATAAAGAACGCGAGAGTACAATATCTCTCCGCTGCACGGAAGCCCCGTCTCTTTAATGTGTCATGAATCAATACTCGATTACGAAAGGAACTGTTCCAAGCGTTGCTCAAGAGCGAACAACAATAAAGGGAGGAAAAAAAGTGGTGTCATTTATGGATTAGAAGAGGGAGCTCGGGAAAACAAATACAGAGTGTGCTTTGCTTGTATTGCGCTAAGAATTTTTTGTCAGTATGCACCAACTAGGCTCCCAAAAAGTCCAATTAAATACAGAGAAACGGCTTTTGCAGGAGTATAGAGGAACGATGCGATGCTCAGTGTATAGAAAGAATTCAGAACAAGAGTGAAGCCCTGCGCGATAAAGGCTGCTGTGTTTCGTGCACCGTAATGTTAAAAGTATTGACGCAGCGGCACACATGAGGAAAAAATCAAGCACTAAAGAGAATAATGGAAAGTGCAACGCAGCCAACATCCCGTAATGATCAAATGTTTCAACAAACAATGAAAATGGGGGGAAGAAAATTGAATGCGGAGTTAAACGATCCGTTTCATTGCAACAGACACCGAATGGCGCTTGCGAAACGGGGCCGGGCACCCGCTCCGGTGGTCTTCATGGTTGCCAGCGGGCAGCAGAGGAAGCGAAGTTTTGCGCAACCTTTAGGAGACGGGACGGGAAATGAATTGAGGAGTTAGGAAAGGTAAGGGACTGTTTCTCATGCAATGGGCAGAAGAGATATGGGTCACAAGGAGGCAAAGGGGTTCGAAATAAGAGATGGATGCAGTAGCGCAAACAGGAAGCGACTTCAAAATTGTTTTCCGCAACCCTGCGACTGAAGAACTGGAGGGCATGTTGAAGGAAATATCGAGTTCGGGGAAGTAAAACGTTTCGGAAACAGGGGACACGAAACGCCAAATGAAGAGAGGTGAAATATTGGGCGTTTCAGGAGAATGGTCTCAGGCACGCATAGAGAGCTGAAAACAACGAATACAGTAAATTTGTTGAAAACAAAAGAGCGGTAAAATTGATTTATTGTCCCCAGGCAGTACCGCAGTGGGAATCGGCAACGACTGTCCATGTGCAAACGGCGAAGGAGGGGACGTTTTTACAACGATTCTCATTTGGCATGCACAGTTTGAAAGATTATTGTGTTATAAAGCAGGTCACTAGTAGCGGGACAATCTTGGCGCGTTTGTCACAACGTCTGTGGCAGGAAGAGGCAGGAAAGAACAGCGCTTAACAATTTGAGTGTTCTGGAAACTGGCGGATGCGACACGGTCCGAATGGTTAAGGTGGTGTAGCGCGAATACAGGACAAGCGAAACAAAGACGATGAAGACGAACGCGTCGCCGTCACCACTTCCCTTGTCCGGTTTCACGCTACACAAGATCAAAAAGGGAAAACCAATTAACCCAAACCATTACTCTTCCAAGATCCAAATGGACAACGGAAACGACAGCTCTCGCACTAGACTTTCCGAAAGGCAGAGAAGAGCTAATACACCGAGTGAGCATTTACGTCACAAGAGCGGTTAAAGCGATGCTGACCCTCCAACTAAACTTTAGTTGTGAGTCGGCGCTTGTGTTCGTGTGATCTTTCGTATTTTCGTCTTCCTTGTTGCGCCGTTCTGAAGCCATGCATCTGTACCAACTCGCCCAATTGTCAGTGCGACCCTCCTGGAATCTGGGTCAAAACCGCGGCCAAAGTAGGGCGACGCGGAGGAAGAGCGCGCGATCTGCTTTCGGTACATCCAATAAGGACGCCTCGCACGACAGGAACCAGACCACGGACGCGACTCCTGCGCTGACGTTGGGATTGTGTGTGTGACTTTGGTCATGTTGGTGTTTGTAGCATGCAGCGAGAGCCGGTGAGGACTGGCCTCTTTCGCGAGTAATTGGCAAAGCTTGCTACAACTACGATGTGTACGCAGCCGAGAACGGCTTAAGGCAAGTTTGAGATCACAGGGCAGTAAGAATCTGCCCTTATCACGATATTTCCCTGAGTTTATAGGACTTTATGTATTACGAAGTTTTGAAAATTTATTGAGAGCTCTTCTTTTACTGTGCCATAAGGCATCCGTCCTGGAAATTAAAACGAAAACAAAAGGGCACACGGAAGCTTTTTGTTTCTCTTTCGTGCTATCATGTTATATTTAATTGCCCTATTTTTAGCAATAAAAGCTGTTGAAACGGTTGGAGTAGTGGTAAGCGCAGCACCTGTGCGATTGTTTCCTTGCCGTCGGTCACACATCACAACTGCGTGCCTTGTGATATCACTCAAAGAGCCTTTCTATCAGTCATCGAATGTTGTGCTGACATTTCGTCCGTGTCGAGGCACGATGTAATTGCGTAAGTGATAGCTCCTATATAAATTTCACATTCATACCACAAGCCTCTCGTCTCTTCTTCGACCTTCTAATTTTAACGACCAGCATCATCTTTTTCACCAGCCTGAACACGTACCGCTGATTCCAAAATTTCCGCGTGTCATATCAAGAATTTACGCTCCAAAATCTGGACATCGATCCAATGCAGAGAAGAGTGCACCCTTAGTGGCATATAGAAAACCTTCCAGCATTTTAGTCAGTGGTATAGGTGGAGAGACATGTTGAACTTGTGCAAAACGAAAAGTTGATTGAGAGCGTTGTAAAATAATTTGGCACTTTTGCACGAAGTGCCTTACACTGACAGTGTTAGCAAGTGCGCTTTAACACCTAGAACAACCTTCGTAGTGCGCGCTAATGGTCTTATGTTTTCACAAAGCATCCTGCGAGGCAATTTGCAACGGGGAATAAAGAGCAGGGGCGCTGTTGTAAGTACGATGACATATGGCCGCAGTCGTGACGGTATCTAACGTGGCGTACACGTTTGCTAATGCTAACGAAAAATATACCATATTTGTGGTTCATTGGTTCGTGCGTAATGGGTCCGAGATTCCATTAGCTTGATAACGCTTTAAATCGAGGTTGACCGTTGAATGTTATTAGTATGTCCTGACGTGTTGTACCATCTGAATGTGCTCTCTTGCTTCAAAACGCATATATAGCTTTAGAGTATGGCTGGCAAGCCAAGCCATTTACAGTCTGTATTATGAGACAAGTTTTAGTGCGACACCAATAATGGATTCGTTTCGAAGTTTTCATGAGTTATTGACGGAGCTAAAAGAGCTAAAGGACTGCTAGGAACAACAGATGCGATGAATTCTTTACGTTTTTCAAGTGTGTGCTGCTCGCTTTAGAGGGAAAAACTGTTTCAAAAAAGAAAGATTGGGAATGATTGAGAGCAAGGGCTGTCACTGACTGAAAGTGCGCTGTGATTTCTTTACAGTATGGACAAATTTTGGTTTCACAATACGCTACAACACGTAACGCCTTTCAGGGAACCGCGTGTTATGATAAAGTGAACTTCGTACACGTCACGTGGTAGCCACGAAAGAAGATAATTTTACTCTTGATTCAAACAAAACATGATAAGGGGATTTGCGTCCGCTTAAGAACAAATGACAGGAGTAGACAGACACACACATGGAATATAAACTACCATCAATTGTTACCAACTAGTACAAACCAGTATCCCTCAAGCAAAAGCTTGTGAAAATTTTATTCTTGTATGTGTCCATTAGCTATAGGTTTTTTTTTCTTTCTAGAAAGATGTTATTTTCTCCTTGATTTGCTATGAATGTTTTATATGTTTGTTTTATGTAATAAGCTTCGGAACATTGAAGTCAATTCAGATTATAGAGAATGTAAACGGCCACACTGTCATGATTTTGACTGCAACGTGTTACTTGTGTCAACTTTGCCTTTTCAGCAATGACCCTTGTATGATGTATCTGTTTGTGTGTTTTATTGAAAAGCGCAAAGCAAACGTTAAGTGTAGGGTGTTGTTTTTGCGTAAACCATGCTAACACTGCTGTCCCTTTGGAATGGTCGTTTCGACATGACGATCTGTACCAACAGGAAGTGTAAATCAAGCAGACAGTAAAAAAAAAAAAAACACGGTTTATTCCTCTGTCAGAGGAATCGGAATAACACGAAACTAAAGCGTGCCCTTACAAAAGTAACTGAATGCTTACTGTACATTGATATAAGAGAGCTTGGACAATGTATATTGACGTCTGGTAGCTAATGGCGCCTTTTCACGCGTATGCACCCACTTTGATGATTGGTGGTACATTTTCATCCCTACGACTAACGTCCATGTTACATGATTAAACAAACCCTTGTGGTAGCTGTAGTAGTTAACGGTTAAAGCGTAATCAGAGAACGAGTTGTGATAGCCAGAACAGCGTCGCATATTGGACGCAGAACTTGGTCGCCATCCCGCGGCATGTTAAAATGTGTTTGAACACCACGGCCGGATTAGACGGAAACGCAAAGCGCGTCCTGGCGGCCCGGTAGCCCGGCCGCGATTTTTCTCGGGGCGAGCGCGTGAGCATGGAACGCGGTGTTACAGCTAGGTGAGGTAGGCGCGCGTCGCAGAGCAATTTTGGTTTGTATTAGCGTGATGCTGAGCGAGGCCGACGCTTTTACGATGCTTTAGGGTGCCTTGATGCGCGTTTTGTTGCACTACGATGCTTGGGCATAGGTCGCCACCTCGCGGTATGTTAAGGCACTGACAAAATTCAACTTCTATTGAAAACGCGCCGAATGGGACGGACGCGTAACGCGTTGCAGGTGCTAGTCGTGGAGGCCAGAGCAATGACGAATTACTTTACCTTACCGCCCCCAGAAGTCACCACCACCCAGCCGACCGGGAGCATGGTAGATATAAAAGGCGCGTTCGTAAGGCATCCAGAGTCGGTGACCGTGGCGCAGTGGATAGCGTGCCCAGCATCTGTTGTTGCGGATCGAGCGGTCGTGGGTTCGATGCCTGTTGCCGGTACCTTTTTTTCTTTGCCATCTGATTGTGTATATTTTTTCGATGTCATTTCCGTGACGGAAATACGTCACTGAAGTCTTGGTGGACTTCGGAATAAAACACTTTCGTGTTAAAAACTAACAAAAAAAGCAAGCAAGCTGCCCTCTGGAGGCCCAGGCCTTTGGTTTTTCGAGGCTTTGGGGCACGTCTTCATTACGATAACTGCTTATATATTTAAAGGATATTGCTATTCTCATAATGTTCTTTTCTTTTGCTCTCGTGAAATGACCGGAGCGAAGCAGGACGATCTCATTCTCGTCTTTTTTATTTATTTTTTTGTGTGTGTTTACAAGGCCGAGCTCCATCGCATTGCCAACACATGAGCCGACTTTCCGCATAAATACTGCTGCAGGGTCGCTCACCTTTCGCGATTACATTACAGGAGCGCGCTATAAATTATGAACCTATATGCATCGAAAGTATAGTGAGAAGAGTAAGGATGCCGCTGCATTCGCGAGGTGAGAAGCTCCGCATCTATAATGGTAGATATTGAAAAAGAAATATGTGAATGTAAATCCGTTGCGCGTCAGGTTTACTAGAGTACGCTGCGAATAAGAGTTTGAGCAGAAAAATAGAACGTAGTAAGAGCTACAGTTGCCTGTCACGTCTCTACTTGACCACTGAGGCCAGTGTATTGCATCCGCTAAAGTCATGTATGTAGTCTCAGCCGATGCCGCATAACCAAGCGGAAGGGGTAAAATGGTCAAGTAAATCCGAAATAAAGCCCTATATTATAGCATAATGCCTCTTCAAAATCGTTCATTGGTAAATGATTACGGAGTGTTTGGTTAGTTGAAATTATAGGCTATAGACCAACTTATATACCTTTAGGTATCGCGGCAGGGCATACCTCCTTATCAATGCGACACCAATTCTTTGTTTATTTATTAACTGATTTGGTTATTTGTGACTGCACATAAATTTGCTTGATTCCCATGACGCCGGAACTGAAGCCGAAGACGCAAAGAGGGCTATGACCCTAGCGCTATAGTAAAGCAAGAAGAGCCGGAGATACATATGACATGGAGAAAATGCAACATAGTGTAAACGGTATACAGCAACTTGCATGCTATGTCGCATCGATCACCGTGATATGTGCCAAAGATAATCAACTCAGTCATCAAAAAACGTATAAAGCGTTAAGCGGAAAATTGTTGACCAGGCTCTGTGGCTGGAGCCAAGGTTCGGACACGTGTACTGGTCTTCGTCAGGCAGCAACTGCCTTGCAGAAGCTACACGGAAGAATACGCGTCTAGGCGTCGGCTCCAGTCATATTCATTTTGCCACAATTGTTTCTCACCTGAAGGCTCCATCTTCCCCTGAACTTCTGTCCTATGAGCAGCATAGCAAGTAAGCAAAGTCACATTTACAAAATCCAACAGTATGCAATGAGGAGGACTACCAGCAATCTGAAAAGCTAAAAAGGAACACTTTCCAGCATGGGGACTCCAGCAGCCACCAGACCTTTCGTAACTGAGAGGTGTTAAAACAAAACAGATTGTAGCAGTTAAGTTGGACTCTGGACACAGCGAAGCGCTTTCGAATTTTCGTCTTTCATAGATTGTTTTGATGCGCGCGACACGACATCTCTTCCGGGACCTCTTCCACAAATCTACTGTAAAGGTGCAACATGTCCACAACATACACGATCGTTTCTGATAGAACTTGTTTCAGAAGCCTTCCGTAGCAAGCGTGCAGCCGACAGTCAAGTAAGAGAATTTAAATGTAAATCGGACTTCATTCAAGCAATCAAAAGTGGATATCGGAAGGGATAAAAACAGACTGGTGGTATACACCGGAAATGAATGTAGGAGCGGAAGCGTGCGCCAGAAGTCGACTGTGCTAGACAATAGAAGCCAGCGGCAAGACCAACACGGACAGCGAGACCTGCAGTGGTTCCCCGAGTGCGGTTTACTTTAATATGTGAAACAGAGCGCTTCTCCGCACTAAATATTGCATTATGCCTTCTCAGTTCAATGTTGCTTTGTTCGCCAATGCGAGGTACGGTCAGCAATATTTTATCGGCCTTATAAAGTTTGACATAAAGCGCAACCAAGCGTTCTTTGGTGCCCATTTTTTTAACTATATAGCGTTCTTTTGTTCGCCTTGCGATTTCGGTTCCCCGACATAGAGCGCGTGAAACCGAACACTTCCTAATGCATGCATCACCGAGGTAATGACAATGCCGATCGACCGTTGAAAATCAGTATCGCCTGTTTTCGTTCTCCCGGGCCACGAATCGTATCGTTTTCAATGTAAATCATCTGCGTTTTACGAAAGGCTAACTCCGCATTTGAATTCAGCACGCAACAAGCGGGCGCACAAACGTTGTAGTTTAGGACAGATTAGGGCGATTGAAAACTACTGAAAAGGCTTGCATGCCATGGATGAAGAAAAGTAAGGGACGTTGATAAAAAATAACGGCTTCACCGCAAGGGCAAAGCAATGAACGCGATTGCAACAAATTGTAATGTTATACAATGTAAGGCTGGCAGCTAACTCTTGTAGATCCAATCTCGCGGGACTCTAAAATGCGCTGGTTTAGGAGAATACGGCCGCTCCAGGGAGAGATGCACATTTCGCAGTGTCTTTGCGTGGATAGCGCAGCACGTAGATGGGTACACGAGCCATCCATTGATGCCTGTCGAGAGAGCGCGCGCGCCAGCGAGGGGGCCGCACCCTTAGAATCAAATTTCACAGTTGCTGCTCGAGCGACCCTCCCCCCTCTCTCCAACATCTTTTTATGATCGTTGAAAACGGGCGGGACGTTTCTTCTCTGATTCATCAGCATGCGCCCTCCGAGCGATGGATATGCGCCGGCTCGTTCGATCTCTGCGTCAGCCGCGTTCGTGGCCCCCGATCGCGCGCTTTTACCCTCGGGTAGAACATATGCGCGTGGGGATGTTATCGATTTGGACTTTATAGTGAACGTGAGGTGACGGTGACGCCAACGGCAAAAACCCGTCGAAATATTTCATGTAATTGCTATTGCAATACACGCATGGAGAAGGACATTAGTTAGCTGTACAGGTAAGATGTAGCTATGAATGCCAGGAAAACCAGCGAAAAACAAATACTAGTACATTATGGTAGAAAAGATAGCAATGACGTGTTTTTCTTGGTGCAAGGGGTAGATGTGACCAAAACGAGCAATACACGTTGTGTATCGTCGTCTAGCTTGAAATGAACCGATAACTACGCAGGCGACATGTCTGAATAAAATACATAAATATAAGTGGCTCTTGAGAGCCACTTATATAGAGATATAGAGAAGCAATAACAGAACGATGCCATCAGTTCTTGTCGTCGTTCCTTGTCTAGGCCAAGCACGAGGCGTAGGGACTTACACATTTTGCTGAGCGAACTTCTTGCATAGCTTGCCCAGCGTTGCACCTGATGTAGGAAGCGGTGCGTAGTTTCTTATAGCCGGCTTGCGCAATTGCATGAAAACATTTCTGGGAAGATTCTTCATGGCAATAGGGCTGATTTCATGACAATAGAACACGCTAATGAAACTGATTCTTAGAGAAAAAAAAGTGCTTAGCTCAGTTTTCTTAACAGAACAAGTACTCTGACCGAAAACAACACCTAATGCTGCACAAGTTCAGCAACCACGTACCTTTAAATACGTGGCTATTTTCTAATTTATAAGAAGCAGAACAAATGCGCAAGCTATTAGTTCGTGGCAAATATCATTGTTGCTATTTGAGATGAAAACATACAGACAAAAACACCAATGGAAGGATAAATTTGCGAGACAGCAGGCTGGCAACCGTGACCGATAGGAGCGCAGCAACTGCCTTACTTTCAAGGAGGATAAATACAAGTAAGAGATGTAGTTTGGTAGAAGAGACTGTAAGTGGGATAGAGCAATGACACAAAATACACACGAAAGTTAAAAAAAAAGAAACAAGGCACTATTCCTCTTGGTGAAAGTGCGAAATCTCTTTAGGGCGTTGTCGAAGAGATGCATAAGCGCAGAGTTTTATCGCAAACTGCGGCCATCCTGGGACGCTGTTTTTAGGTGGCATTGACATTGCATCTTTTTTCTAGCGTTCGTGAGTATCTTGAGCGGCGCCTTGACGATCTAATAACGAAACTCCTCCTTGGCGTTAAAGTTTCGCAAGGCCAGAATTTTTCTGATGCATGCAATTCTCAATGTCGGCTTGACATGTCCCACAGATTACTTTTTTTTTCCCACCGGGAGTACACCACCGTATAACGACGGGCAGACGCCACAGGCGCGCCGCCGCAGCGGCCAATGTCGAGACGGCAGCTACTATTGTCCTTAGTCTACGATATCACTCTACGCACGCACTTATCCGCTGGAAGTTAGCGAATAATAACTCCATTGTAAAACACAAAAGTGTGCGCTACGACAGGGAGGCCAAGTCATTTTATCAGAGAGAGAGAGAGAATTTCGCAAGCTGTTAAAGGCGGTAAGACATTGCATTTGTGCGTAATGTCTTACTGCCAGCAACATCTTGCGAGAACGCCTTATTGCGTATGGTCGTTTCCACTTGAATACCGTCAAGGAGGAGTGGACACTTAGCCCTATACTGGCAGCCCTATACTGTCACATAAAACGTCACATAACACTGTCACATAAATCTCGACCTTGCAGCCCTATATTGTTTTATAAAATGCAGAAAAGGAGATATAGGCGTCACGGGCTAGTGCCCATTGTCGCTCTAGCAGCAAGACTCCCGTTATTTCCCACGCAAACAGAACCCTGGCTATCCGTCATGCTTTCTCGCTGCAATAAAAGCCTACATCGTCCATGACCATACGGCCATTCTTGCTTCATAGTATTATTTCTTTTGTGCTCTTCCAGCGTTTTTGCTTTAAAATAGAACAGAAGCGAATAAATTGCTCTGCTCAGTGTTTGTCTGCACAGTCTTGAGCAAGCACGAGTGCCAGCGCGGCGAAAGTTCAAGGTTGTTTAAAAGCGAAATTAAACGTAAGGACTAAAACTCTCAGCGCAGTAATACATACGAGGAGATGAGTCAGTTGTCGTTGGCAACCATTCCAATAATTTGGGAGAAGATAGTCAGGCATCATAAATTGTAGTAACAGGCACAAATGCTTGTAATGTCAAAATATAACTCCAAGTTTTTCGCAATAAAATGTAAAACCGAAAAAAATGGCGTGCTTCTGTCGTGAGTTAGATATTCTGAAATGAACTTGATTAATAATGAAGTTACAGTTCCGTAAGTATACTTATTGTTAGGTACCTGAAGTGGATATGCTTTGGTAATATGCAATGTTTTCGGATTTACCCCGCGTGTCTGTGGTGCTTACGGTGTCACCTTCCTAAGGATTCTGTAATTTCCTGTGACCTGCAGTTATGTGTTTATATCACGTTTGTCCCGTTTAAATTCTTAAGCATTGGCAGATGGCCTCACTGCAATCTCAACAATGCAATGATGGACCGAATCTGGACCGAATTCGCGGCTTTGTGAACTTAGCATTTGTACGCTGTTGGGTTCCATGAAAACAGGATTTTCGATGAATCGTAAAAAAGGCAATTTTCAAAAGGTTCTACAGTACTATATATAGTCTTTAGCGTTTCTTTGTCTCGGTAAATGCTCAAAATTTCATTCCACTTGCAGCCGCCGCGGTAGCCTATAGTGATTACGGCGCTCGGCTGGTGACCCATTGGATGCGGGTTGGATCCTGGCCACGGCATTGGCATTTTCGATGGAGGCGAAATGCTAGGGGCCCGTGTACTGCATCATCTCAATGCACATTAATGAACTCCACGAGCTAGAATTTATTCAGAACCTTCCACTATAGTATCTCTCATATTATGAGTCACTTTGAGGACGTTAAACCCCACAAACTACCAATTCACAATATTTCGAGTTAATTCAAGCATTCTCTCATCAAAACATTCCTTCGATATTCTTGTCTGCGATTACGAAACTTGGTTCGGCCTACGATTAGGCTTTCCTTGGGCGCATCGAGATGGCCCATTCGAAGATCTCCGCTTTGTTATATCTTAAAGTAGATTTTGCGCACAAACATGGGCGGTTACTTTACATATTAGTTGCAGGCAAGAAGACAAATCCGAAAGAAAAACAATACATACTGGGTGGTGTAGTTCATTGGGTGGTCAGTACATACGTAGGTATTTACGGGCAAAATTAATTTTCTTGCTGGCTAAGTATTACGCTGTTGACAGAAGTGACCTCCTTGGTACGTCATAGATGGAGCAACGCATGAATTGTGACGCAAGTAGCTATTATATACGTACGCATAAAAGCAAACCTTTATATCACCGAAAACACAATAAAGCAGCGACTCCCTACCTCTGCGAACAGGCGGAAATAGTGTTTTGCCTGCTGCCAATTAACAAGGTATGAAGTGGATTTCTTTATAGTGTTTAGTGACTGCTTACTGTGTCAAATGCGTCTTGATAAAAGAAGTTGGCGTGAAGACACGGACACAAGACAAGAGATCAGAACAGCACAAACGCTGTCTGCGTTGTTCTGATCTCTTGTCTTGCGCCCGTGTCTGCAAAACTTCTTTTATCAAGAATCCGTACCAAGTAGCTCAACTTCCTGTCGAAAAACTTGTCTTGATTTTCCGAATGGTTCTTTCAAAAAAACCTGCGCTTCTTACGTCTCTATTTTAGGGGCGAAGCTCCTTAAAGCGGCACCCGTTCGTCCCCATCGTAGTGCGTAACCAATATTAACGCTAGTACCAGATCTTGACCTCCAAGGCGGTGCCGGTGGGAGATTTCTCCTGTGCGTTGTTAAACAACAAAAAATTCGCAGCGTGCGCGTTAGCTAAAAGCCGAATTCTTCTGTCTCTCATTCCCCATTAGCAGCCATTGGCATATTCCAGTAGGGAAACGTTAGTAGAAGTAGAACTGTAAGTGTTAGCTAAAAGCCGACTTCTTCTGTCTCTCATTCCCTTTAGCAGCCATTGTTTACCTCCAAGGTAGTGCTTGGTGAGATTTCTCCTGTGCGTGATTAAACAATAAAAATTTCGTTCAAAAGCCGCGTGGGCTTCGTATTTTGTGAGAATCCTGGTTACCTTCAACTGCTGCAGTTCCTGTGAACGAGTCTTTTAAACGGCAGTCAGTGTTATCGAGCGCTCCACTTCGTTGGAAACGCTTTAGGAATCAATATAACCAGCCACGGGAGACCTGCGCAGTTTACTGAGGGTATTCTTGAGCAAATCAACGTTCCCGTGGGTTGACCCAGGTCCAAAAATCTGCAAGTTTCCTTTGTTTGCCGTCGTATTGTTTGCCGAACAGAAGTTCACAAAGCCGCTAACAACCTTGCGGAGTGTTTGTCAGAAAGCTATCTTCAGGTCGTGTTCAAATTATTACACTGCAAAACTTCGAGCTTTGTCTGCAGTCTCAAAAACAGTGACTCTCAAAGTATCGAAACATTGAAAATGAAAGAAAAAAAATTCGCTACGAGAGCTGGACACATGCGTTGTTTGTTACAGAGCTCTCTGGTACGTGACCCAAACTTCGACCTTTGACACAACAAGGAGTTTGAATGGCTAACTTGTGAACCTGAATCACCTCGCACTTCTTGGAGACGAACGAAGTGTTTTCTGCTTACATATGAATGTGCAAACACATTTGACCGCCTAGAACGTTCACCTCTGAGCTCAGTTCTGGGCTGTCGGGGCTTCAGCAGCGCACGCAGCGTGTAGGCTGAAGAAATAACACACAGGGACGCAAGTATGTCCATACTGCTTGGGTCGTCGGTAGGCGGGATGAGCCCACAGCACGAAGTATGTCTCTCGTAATTCTGTGTGAGCACATCGATAGACACACATATGAACAACTGGTATTCGAGATAAGACACCTCATTCATACGTCATTCGAGAAGGGACACCAAGTGACATTTCAATGGTTGCCAAGTCACTGCGGCGTGCTTGGCAACGAACATGCCGATAATGCTGCTCGGTCAGCTTTGCAAGGAGACAAGGAAGAGGCTATACCGCTTTCAAGGTCTGATGCTGCTGCCATGCTTCAAAGGATCGCAAAGAATATTTCGCACTCAACACTGAATACGTCAAGAAGCCAAAACTATCGGCAACACCACCTAAACGAGTTGCGGCGACTTCAAATACCATCTGGACTCCGCCGAAGAGAGGCCACTCTGCTATGCCGCTTACGGCTAAGAGTGGCTTTCACGAAGTCATATTCGTTTCGAATAGGGATGGCCGACAACGCTCTTTGCGACGCCTGCGGCACCGAGGAGACCTTGCAACATATCTTCTGCGACTGTCCTCGCTACGCTGCGCAGAGACGATCCCTGGTATTCGCTCTCGCTCATCTTCACAACAGACCGTTGACACTAGACACGATTCTCCAATGTCATCCTGATAAGTCATCGAGAGTTCACGCAACCAAGGCATTGCTCAAATTCCTAAGGACAACAGACTTACACGAGCGGCTGTAGACTTTTTAATGATGCCGCATACCGCACAAGACTGCCGCTCTGCGCTGTGACGTTATGTGTGTGCGTGTGTGTTCCCCTCTCTTTCTCTCTTTCTTTACTCTTCTTTCGATCTCCCCCATCCCTTCCCCCTGTGCAGGGTAGCAAACCGGTTATGCCAAACTGGTTAACATCCCTGTCTTTCCTCTCTCCCGTTTTCCTTCCTTCCTTCGTAATTCTGGATATTTTTCCCCCCTGGCCTTTCTAGAGATCGCAGCGAAGTGTTTTGATTGCCACCACGAGTTTCTTCCACGCGTTCAGGCAGCTTTATGTTCACTCTTCCGTCTATCCGATAGCGAATATTAGTGTCGGGTCAATGATCCTGTGCGAGTGGTTTCCGCTAGACCTAGCAAAATTATTGGCGATCATTGGCTCCTAGCATGAGCGTGGAACTTGTGAGAGGACGATGAACTGACCCAGCGATTCGCGGTAAATGAACCCAAGCTATCCCGTCATAGAGCAAAAGAAGCAGCGAATGCTCAGCGACAACTGATTCTCGTGGCAATGTCCTTTGTCCATCAGGAAGCAACGACTGTCATTGCCTTGTTCCCGCGTCACACGTCTTTTTATTAGTAAGATGCTTCATCGCTTCCTCTATTCTTTTCGTTTTTGTTATTGTCGATAAAAAGGCTGTTAAATGCGTCAATCGATGGGCTCACACTGGCCGCGGGGCTTGCGTCAATGGAAATCGGATGAAGCTACGAGTGCTGGGATATCGCTCTAATCTGCCACAGTAGTTTTGAACTAGGGTTAGAGCAATCACCCAGCTATATGCGTTAAGTGTTAGAAGCAGTAGTGTTACAAAGACGTTAGCTTGGGAAGAGTGTTGTCATACCCTTGACAGGCGCTGCCCTCATTCTGAGGGCAAATAAGCTACAGCTTTTTTTCTAGAGCTTCTAAATAAACATTTACGCAGGGATCGTATCTACAGGGAAAATTTTAAGATTACAAAATGTAATATGGAGAGGACGTGATGTTAACCTTTTCCTCTCGAGAGGCTTGTTGTTTAAGTAGAAGGAAGTTTCCAACAGAAATGAAGCGATGAACACAAGAATATGAAACACAAGAGGAATGAACACAAGATGAACATAAAATAGATACGAAAGAGCAGTGCGACTAACCATTGTAAACAACTGCACAAGATCTATGAAGCTAAAGGAAGATCGCGTTAATCAGGTTGCAGATAGATAATATGGAGTTAGCTGTGAAAATAAACCGGTGAACTAAACAGCCACTCATAAACTCGTACTGAACAATGAAGAAATGACTATCGGTCATATAGGTATGCCTGCATTCTTATTCATAAACGGATAAGCCAAGAGGCCGCCACGAGATAAGCTTGGATCTAGGCCAGCTGAGGTCGCACAACATACTTGGCTTTCAATACAAAATAAGTTGAACTATATTTCATATTACGCAATGTGTTGACACTCAAAGTGGACGCAGATTTTCATAACAGTAACTAAACAGCTTGGAGAACATTCCGGCTTTCACAAGTGTAGTCGAGTAAGCAAACACGGTTCAATCAGATTACATAAGCTGCATAAGGAATTCCAGATAGCTTTTTTAAAATACCTTCTAGAAATGGACTGGACGAAGTTATTACAGAAACATTGATTTTATAACTCTTTTCCGACGCTGAAAATGTGGCGTTTTAAGCATTCGCGCAACGTATGTCAAGAGATATTTAACAACAAGATATTTATTGCGACGTCATATTGGTGCGGTAAGTTTACCGTTAACAAACGAAACTCTTTCTAAGTAAAAGTTCTCGCGTACTTTTCAAAAGGCACCAACCATATTGTTAAATGACTTTTCAGAAATCGGTTCTCCTCCAAAAACTTCACCAATAATCGGATATACCTTTGAAAACACTTGATAACATTCGGGAATGGAGCATGTGTTATGGGGAAAAATTCGTAAGCAGACAAGTTACACTTCGGTTTATTTTTATTTCGTCACGTGCATTTACTATGAAATTGAATGAAAAGTGACGATGGAAGAAGTGTGCCACCATTAATAAAATCTTTTTCCCCGGTGGGGGGTGCGTCTGTTAGTATTTGTCTGATTGCTCAGTTTTACACGCTGACGATCATTCACTAGATATCTGTATTTATCCAGTAATAGTTGTCGCCGTTCCTTTTGCTTTAAATATAACGCCCTGGAAATGGTAAAACGCGTACCGCTAGGCTCGATATATAAGTACTAACTTTATAAACACGCTCACACAAAGACACAGTACGATTAACAGCTTCATGCACATGAATTGTTGAAAATGTTTTTGTCTGTTATTAAGAAAAAAGCCACAATTGCCTCATCAGGCAATTACTTTGAAAAAACGCGACATGCGGAAGAAAAACCCATGTGAGCTCAAAAATCAGATAAATATCAGGGCTCGAGGTGGGATCGAACACACGTATTCTGCATGACAGTAAAGTGTGCTACCACAGAGCCACGGCCGTGCTTCAAACGGTTTTGAAAAAAAAATAATTGTTGGGGTTTAACGTCCCAAAACCACTATACGATCGTGAGGGGCAGCGTAGTGGATGTCTCCGTAAATTTCGACACCCTGGTGTTCATTCACGTACACCTAAATGCAGCTACACGGGCCTCAAGCATTTCAGCCTCCACCAAAAATCAGGCCGCCGCGGACTGGATTCGATCCCACGAACTACGGGTCAGCAGAAAAGCACCATAACGACTAAACCACCCTGGTGCGTAGGTTTTGAAAGATGGACCCTATAGCCGTCATGGCAGGCAAGGAGTCACGTTAACAAACGTAGCATTGTGTGGCAGTGGCGTACACTCGTACCAAGCGTCACACCATGTGAACTGAACGAGGGGGCTGTTTAAAGCTGCAAACTCATTACGAAAGGCACAGCTATAATAATTATCAGCCCAGCATCAATACTATGTGCAGCTTATCACGCCACTTCTCAAACTCTGATGACGACAACGGCAGCGACGATGTAGATTGTCGTCATAAAATAGCTGCGCTGAACGGTTTTGCCTTCGAGGCATCTTAGGCGGATACATAACGCACACTGTGAGTTTTTTTTTTGTGCCTCTACGTGTGCACGTCTTAAAAGTTAGTGAAAGAGAAGAGGTCTCACCAACAAAGCGGTTAAAACGTTGCATTCAAATTTCAAACAAAGCTTGCAAGACAAAAATTTTAACAAATTTAGCCTATGGGCTTGCTGTTTTAAGTGTCGTGTCCTTCAATGGCCTTCTTAGCTCAGGCAACCATCAGCATTTCAGGTTGCCTCGCATACAAGCTCAAGTTTGTAAGTGCCGGATAACAACAGCTACATAACCAACTTGTACAAGTGCTACACCTTATACTATAAAAAGTGAAACTACGACAGGTAATCGGTAAATATTAGATGTCTAACATCAACTTTACAACCCAGTGACAATGCTAATGTGCAAGTGTTTTGTGAATTGTTCAAACCAGCATAAAGGAACAAAATGGATTTTATTGAATATGTTCACGACAGCCGTTACACCAACCAGTATTGGGAAAAAGAACGGAAATAACAGCCTTGGCTTCATCAGCGCCTCAGAGCAGCGCGCTATGTTATATAGCCGTGGCGAAAAGTTACGTCAAGTTTTATGTGAATCACTACGCAGCGAGGGAAGAGTTCGTGGCAAAGCGGTAAACTTATTGTCTAAGCCGCTGAGCAAACGAGTATTGCGGGCGCTCGACGTAACTCTGTCGGCGCCTGTGGTCTGCACGACGGCGAACCAAAGTTGGCGACGTAAACGAGTTGTGCTTTACGAGCGCCTGACTTGGCTCTTATGCTGAGTGGACGTCAGGGCGCAGCGTTGTGATATAAGATTAAAAAAAAATAACAGAGCCGGTATAAAACGGCACTAGCCAAATAGAAAGAAAAATACTAAATTCAGATCCACGAAGTGAAATCTCAGCAAGCAGCGGAGGCGTCGTCGCTCTTTCGGTGTGTTTGTTGTCTGGGTGTTTGGTTTCTGTGTTTTGGAGCTCTCTCTGTGTTTTTCTGTCATTCGTGGTGTTGTTGTTTCTGTTTAACTGTGGTTCTTAGATGATTCACTGTGGTGGACTTCGCTTCTTTTGCCGTTTCATTTGCGCTCCTTGTCTAGAACCTCGGAGCAGGGGCCTAGGCAGAAAATTATTTCTGGGGAGGTACCTGCTTGATTTGATGTGGGTGCCGGGCAGGCAAATGTGGTCAAGTGTCATTTTGGGCTCTGTATGACGTAGCAAACAAAATTTTGGGCCTGTGCCGCCCCCCCTCCCCCCCCCCTCCCGGCGACGCCATTGCCTCGGAGTTGGCAGCTTCCCTCCCCTGCTCCTCGCGTACGAGCAGCCGCGGCCGCTCGAGCCCTGCGGAGTCCATTGCCGTATTCAGGCGCGCTATGTGATTGGTCCGCTCCGTCTCCGAACAGCTGGTCATGTGACCTGCGTAGCGCAGTGCATGATGGCCTCTTCTGCTCTTATCTCCTGGTCACGTGACCTCGCTCGGCTCCTACGCGACGCCGGACGGCAAAATGTCAACCTGGAGCAGCTACTCGTTAGAAAGAGAGCTGTCAACACTACGCCACAAAAAACTCCTTTCGAATACCAGCGTTGTTCAGCAAAGTGGGGGAAAATGCAAAAGAACATAAAATCCTAAGGATTGCTCAAGCATACTAAGAAACAGCAGCTGACTTCAAAGCGGGAATAGACAAACACGTTAAAAAGATATCTGAAAATCTTCGGATACCTATGCGACCCTGGTTCGTCGGAGCTTCTTACAAAACGCGGCGAATAAAGGGGTGCAAGAGAAACAACGATTGCATGCCAGGTTCCTAATGTAGAAAACAAGAAACCACACCAGTCGCAGCTGTCATGGAAACCGGACCCGTAGAGCTTGGCTGTCGCATGTGGGTCACGCTAGGCGATACTGTATATCAACAGGTCTTTTCTTCTATATCCTCGCTTGCAGTCAAGAAAAGAAAGAAAAAGACAGAAACAAAAAAAAGAATGACCGAAAGCGTTGATAGATATATTTCACTGCGCAATGTAGAGGCAAATATCGTTTAGAACACAGGACGTCTTCACCGAAAAACAGGCTGCCCAATCAGTAAGAAACAAAAAAAACCGCTTTCAATTAGAGCATAGCTCTCGGCGGTTTAATAACGAACGCTGGCTGTCAATTATCTGGCACCAATTTCTCGTTCGCTTGCCTGTGAAAGTGGAGCAACAATATTTTACTCAGCCAACTTGATTGCGCCTCATAACTGACCTTACCTCGGAACGATATGAGCAAAGCAGGCCATTGGCTCATAAATAAGATCACGGTGCGGCTGTTGACACTCAATCCGCACGTTCATTGGACGAACGAAAAGGTGTCATGGTCCTTGCGGTGTGTTCGCTATGTGACCCGAATGGAGCTCTGTAGTTTATTTGGTACATCTGGCCGGCACAGTCTATATAGGAGGCCGAGTTCACCGTTCCCGCATATATGTGCCGAAAAACAAACCCTGACCGGAAAAACCTGTCGTTGCATTTTCGCTATTTACTACGCGATCGATATTCGTGCTGGTTCACCTAGGGAGAGCATCTCGGCAGCGCCGTCTCTGTTTCAAGCGTTGTGTAAACATGAAGCCCCAACACCATGTTTGCCGTGGTCTATGTAGGACGAGTTCAAGGCTGTGTGGGAAATAGAAATCCTATTTCTGGAACGCCATTGTTTGTCATCTCACAGAAATTGCAGGAACGGGATTTGAAATCGTTTTATAAAAAAAGATAATCAATCTGCAGCAGACGACGAGTTCTTTCACTTGGTTGACCGGAGAACACAGCTTTCAGCTTTGTTTTTGGTTTTTTTTTTCATGCATGAAATTGCTTCGATGTACAGTGAGCATACTATATTCGGATGGTGTTCTTTCTGTATTTTTTCTAGCTGTGTTTAGCTGCCTTTTCTTTTTGTAGTCCCGCTCTCACGAAGGCGTACTCTTTTCGCATAGGAATGGCAGACACCTCAAAATGTGACTCGTGCAATAGCAACGAAATGATAGAACATCTACTGTGTTTCTGTGGACGTTTTGTGAACGAACGAAACGTTCTGCGCGATGCGCTGAACAAGTTAGACGACAGACCGTTTTCCGAAGAGAAGATCCTCGGATCGTGGCCCTACGCATCGCAGGCCAGCAAGCGACGCGAGCATTACTGCTGTTTTTAAAATCGACCGGCATAAACGACCACTTGTAGGCATTCAATGGACAGGTGCATATGTACCCTGACAGTGACTTCTTCCCTCTTCTTTCTTTCTTTTAATCCCTTCATCCCTCCCCCCCAGCGTAGGGTAGCAAACCGGACGCGCATCTGGTTAACCTCCCTGCCTTTCCTTCATTTCCTTCCTCCTCCTCCTCCTCCTCCTCCTCCTCCTCCGCCACAGTGCTGGAGATCAGATCATGCGCTCATATTCATTCCTACCCCGAAAGACCAGAAGATTTCAATAATCCACCTACATCAGTTACCAGCATAACTAGCCCCGATAACCTAAAATATAACCTCATTGTTTCACTTGAAATTAATGCAATTAGCAGCTGTCCGGTAGAGCACCTATTACTGTGCCTAATTACATAGTTTACTTTTTTATGCATGGTTTTTTGTCAACTATGTCGCTTCAACAGTTGTCATACTAATTTTTGTTCTTGTTTTACTATTTTTACCTTTATTCCTTATCATGTCAGCCACCTTTTCTTTCTCTTTGCAATATATTCCCTCTGCAGCTACCTCCGAAACATTTCCGGAAGAGTTACCTTTATTCTTTTCATTATTGATTCACTTCAATGTCTTTTCCGATGGCCGTTTTCACTAAAACTTGTTCATTCTTACTAGTTTGTGTCTAAAATGTTATCTATAATCATGGTTGTATTATATGAATGACCTTATGCTCCTCCCTTCTTCAATGTACGGTTGTATCCTGAGAGTATAAATATTACATAATAAAAAAAACGTAAACCGCAAAGTTCTTCAGACAACGCGATGACCGCAAATGCTTACAGATAAAGTAATACATGCGGCGCGAAACTCGCCCATGTCTGGCATATACGTTGGTATGGCGACTGCTACGTGCTTGAGCACACCATAAATGAAGGTGGCAGCCCAGTGCAAATGGAAAGTTAACGGCAAGATTTATCGCTGGACATTCCAGTCACTAAGCAATAAATAGCGCAGTACTATTTCGAAGGTAATTGTTATTCCAGATTTCATTATATCTGACAAAAGATAATGATAAAGATGAGCCGCACTCGGGGCCATGAGAGTCCCTGTTGTCACATATTGGTTGAATTACTTGCTCTTAATCTTCCAGGACGTGTGCGCGTGTTCGTAAGTGGCCGTTCGGGAGACTCTTCCTCGTGTGTAGCTATATGGTTTGAGATCGTGAGTGTGTGGTCATCTACACGAATGTACTCTACCGCAAAGGAGGCTTTCATTTAAACCACATCAAAAGAGCTAGAGCTACAGCGTGGGTTTCCACCAATGTTTGCGCTAAGCGACCATGTAGAGAGCCCTTCATCGACGCCTACAAACAAGCGTAGTGGGTAGGTGTGCTATAAGGGCCCCTTAGGTAAGTTGAATCGGCGGTTATGCCCCAAAAACACTGCGCCTGCACCTACAGTCTATCGGTGGACCGTCAATCAAACAATCAATTATGAGATAACTGTAGCTTGGGCTAGTTGGTGATTTAGCATCGGCATGTTTGCACAGAGCAAATGGAACAAGAACATATGAAAACGACATATCTCAGGAGCTGCAATGAATGAATGCATGAACGAATGAAAGAATGAAAGAAAGAATGAATGAATCAATCAATGAATGAATGAATCAATCCATCAATCAATCAATCGATTGGTCGATCAATCATTCATGTTTAGAATAATGACCATTCATGGATACCGCAAAGAACCAAGATTACGAAGTAACTAACGAACGGCCATCGAGCTCTCAGGATAAGGCAAGAAAACTTCATTGTAATGCTTCGAAAGACATGTGCTGTCGTATCGTGTTTACGTTCAGGCGCACGTGGCGGCACTGTCCGGCTTGGCGAGGAACGGAGCCCCCCTGGGGTTGATGTGTCCGGTTTTTTCTATTTTTCTATTTGTTATATCCTGACTTTTTCCTCTTTCATACTTTCTTTCCTTCTTCGTTAATAATGTAAAAAAAAAAAAGAAGCAGGTGCTTTTTCCTTTGTGTACTGACCATTTTTTATCCACTTCCGAGGACTTCAGCCCGCGGCTGTGGGCACGTGCTTACCCAAAGGCCTTTGAGCAACATTGTTCAATTTCCGCACGTGTCCTCGCAGCAGATTAAAGGAAGTTCAACACCAACAAAAAGTATGAAAGAAGTTATAATACCGGAGCTCCGGGTCCTTTGTTCTACTTAGCCTTCCTCTACGGACCCACCTCAGCTCAAAGTGCAAGGAAAGTGCGAACAATTTCATTATCTAGCAGGTGATGGGAATGAAGTATCAACAATAATAAAGTTATTACATGACCAGGCCCGATTTGAGTTGCTTTTTCAATGAAAGGAGTAGACTGGTGAAGCACTGGCAAAGTATTTTCTTGCCAATTGTGTAATAAGAAAGTCAACTTTTTTTCCAATAGCTCTAGAAATTGTTTAGACACCGTTCTCTGCCACTGAACGAAACTGTTCGCATCTAACAGCGCTACGTCCTTTGCGTTTCGCGTCGTGGCTTTTTTAAGGACAACTGTTTGTTATTTCGAGTACCAGTGATTATAATTACACGCTATAATGGTGTCTATGCACGTGTAAGATTCCGTGTGCCGACATATTTAAAAAAGTAATACGCGGTGTAAAATATATGAGGAAATTAGCAATACAATAATAAATTCGTGCTTCAGAGGATAACCTCGGTACAAAAATATCATCACATAAAAAATCGCAGGTATGTGCCTTTGATCTGATGATAAAAACATCATCTGGTTCACCACAGCAGCGCGACACTCCTCCCGCTACTCACCACGGGAGCGTTACACCGGGCACACTTCAGGCATTTCTGTTGCCTCAGTGTTTCTTCTTTCCGGCAATATTACGCACTGCTATGTTAGACTTTACTCCCACAGTAGAGATAGGTAGTCACACATGTTAGAGCAACGTAAATGAATCGTGATCTACTTTTCAGTGCGCAGAAAATTTATGTTTTAGGTATCTCACTGTATGGGCAGTTTCTTCTTTGATTGGTCTTTCCGAACTCGAAAAGTCTCTCGCACATTTCAGCAAGACGAAACCTACTATTCGTTTCAATAAAGAAAAAGGTAAAACGAGCACCCATCGACATCATAGATGTTACGGTGCATTCGAAAAAAGGCCGACACGTGGGGTTCGCCGCATTCTTTCTTCCAGTGAAATTACGATTACATGAGCCGCAGCTACCGTGCAGCGGAAATGAAGCATATGAAGCAGACAGTAATATCCCTACGTCTTCGTATGTAAAAAAAAAGCCGACAGATCCCACGTACTGTGGGAATCGATGTAATGCGAAGCAGCCAGCAAAGTGCTGCATACATCGCCTTTTTTGCCTTTGAGCCAAATGAAATCATTCATGCCATGGCTGCTAGTTCACCATATATGCCATGTTTGCCATGCACGCATGCATGCAAAGCCTGGTATATACCATGCCAATGAAACGTATATTCTGGCATGTACAATACATGACCTGTCAATTATGTTCACCACGCACTCGAGTCATACACCAATTTTGATATATATAGAGTTAACAAAACGGCCGGAAGCGCACAATGACAGTGTCATGTAAATCATACCGTACATGACATGCATAACATGATTCGCATCTTAAGCCCGGTCATTTATGCTCGCCATACAGTCACATCGCGCAATACCAGTTTTGGTGTATATGAAGCGAGCGAAATGGCTGCGAGTGCACCATGAGTGTGGCATGTAAATCATGCCATACATGACATGCATATCACACACTAAACATTTTTACACCCTTAAGGGTGTAAATCGGTTTGTCGCCAGACGGACACCCTTAGGGTGTTATTGACTACACCCTTCAATTAGGGTGTTTATTTAACACCCTAAAGAAAGGGTGTTCAGCAAAAATGTTATGGGGTGTTAGGGTGCTAGCTCGTATTAACACCCTTTTGTATGGGTGTTGGAAGAATATACACCATTCATTTCGCGTCATGTGTAATGGCCGAAACAGAAGCTTTAGGTGGTCACAAAGGGCGTCATGCATGTGTTCCTGCGGATGTCAATAATTCGCGGTGTACTACCGAATTTGCACAAACGCGTCTTCATATTGGTTTGGCAAAGGTCGTGTTCGCATAAGGTGGGCTTGATTTGAAAGACACCCCGAATTAGTGAAATCTGCAGTGATCCACGCGTAAGCCTCGTGTGTTCATCTGAAGCTTCAAATTCGGTCATCACCCACTTATGCTGCATATTAAGGATCATGAAATGAGATCAGTAGTAGTACACACATATAAATATGTATATACAACATCATGTACGAGCATATGTACAAAGCAATGCTTAATATGGCTTCAACATCTAGTCAAACTGGTCTGCAAAACATAACACTTGATTTTCAAAACAATCTAATATATTTATTGTATGCTGTGATACAGAAAGGTATGAAAAATTGGGGAAGAACAGGCATGGGTAATGATCAAACTTTTTTTATGTACAACAAAATTTGCGTGCTTTGTGCACTTTGACAACAAA
Organism: Rhipicephalus sanguineus; assembly: GCF_013339695.2. NCBI lineage: Eukaryota > Metazoa > Arthropoda > Arachnida > Ixodida > Ixodidae > Rhipicephalus > Rhipicephalus sanguineus. The sequence goes on along the minus strand of NC_051182.1, from coordinate 115,335,922 downwards.
CATAACGTGATCGAACCTGCCAATGAGGGTGCCTGATACTTGAAAATGATTTGTTAAATTAAAATAATGAATTCCTTATTAAGATGTCTTGAATAGTCAAAAAATCTAAAACATTCTTACCGTGCTCGAAAACTAACAACAGACCTTTGCATTATACCAACACTAAAAATATAATTCAAGCAAACAGATGCCGAAAATCACCCGTTGTACTAAAAATAACAGAAATGAAACGGGCGCTTTCATACAGCAAGCCGTTTCGTTGTCCTTAACAGAAAATGTTCATGTTTGACCTCGAGGTAGGGGAAATCCGCAAAACTGCAAGTAGATGCACTTGGAACCAATGGAACACCACGGTCTAGTTGATGCAACATATGGCACCTCTGAAATACCGCTGTCAGTAGATGGTGCACAATGGATTGCAAGAATGTCACCCTGCATTGAAAAATAAAATGCGTTGCGAGTGTGTACTGCATATGCACCTTGTACTACAGCGCAAACACAATCGTAAACACGTTTCCCCGCTATTTATTGTGTCCTTGTGTGTTCGAGCACTAATACAACGTGAATACACACCTACTTTCCCATACCCGTTCGCTAGAGTATATTGTTCATCAATGTCCTGCACACTGCCGAAAATTTAGTGCCAGTGTTATGGCATGCATAATTAGTTGCGCAGGGAACAAACGGAAAAGGGAACAAAGCTGACGCTATGGGCGCTAGGTGGTCTCCCTGTGAATTAAAAAAAGAAGGCGCACACAGTGGTGAACCTTTTCTACAGATGCTTCTGTTTACGAGCTGGCAAAAATTGTTTCAGTTTCAGTTTATTGAACGTACTTGAATGGGGGGTTACATATGGGGAGAAGTATACAGAAAGAGGTCCCTTAGTGCGAACACTGCAATGGGACCTCTTGTTATAGAATACATAAGAAAATAAAATCATGAGCAGAAATAGCGCCAAACAAGGATAGAATGTGCACAAAATAATAGGAGTGGCATTATGGTATGCAAAGACAATTTACACTATTTGACACTGAAAATACAAGAAAGGTAGCAAAATAAGTAAGAGCTAACAAAGTGTAATGATGCTATTAATGCTATTATATATTGTTAATATATGGAGCACCTACTAGCTCTGTGATCCACCTAGACGAAATATTGTGCTCTAATAACTGTCATATACGCAACAAATGAAACCAACAGACAATAATAAGCTCTGTCTAACAAAGAAACTAGCCCTCGAACAACTACTTTCCTTTAATAACAATTATAGTTGTGTACTTCATCGGTAGTACATAGGTGTGTGCATGTATTCAGAATTTCGAATACGAATCGAGTATTTCGATAATATAATAATTATTAGCATATTGGGCTAAAAAATGTGAGATCACGCTTTTTGGAATATTCGGACAAATTCGAAGAAATGAAGACTTGAGTGCTACGCATTCATGTCTTTCAAGTAAGATATCACTAACACGTAATCGTTCTAAGCTTGCTATGGTTTAAACCTAATTGCGAGGAATCGCCCCTGTCGTAGTGGCTGGCCATATGCCTACCGGTTGGCGCATGCCGCGATCACGATTTCTCGCTGAAATATTAACCGCGTCCCTCAACTCATGATATGACCGACGCCACGCAATAAGTCTTTCGTCCTTTGGGAAAGCGAAAGGTATATCAATAAGTCTGACTTCAGCGCGAATGCATGCGGCAACGTCGTTACAGATAAACACCGGAAAGCACGAAAAACGCGGTTACGGCCATCTAAGAACTTGCCAGCACGGCACAGCCCTATAACCATAAGAAAGTGAAGCCATCTGCCACACCACTGTTGTATGCGTGCTGCGCGGCTTAAATAGGTGACGAGCCAAACGCGCCTGGCCGCCATTTGCTGCCATCTTCGTTCCTTGTGATGAACCGCGAAGTGCGCGTCCGTCGCGGAAACTAAAACAGCTGGCCCTCGCAAGGCCTTTCGCTTTCCCAAAGGACGAAAGACCTTTTGCGTGGCGTCGGCCCTATCGCGAGTTGAGGGACGCGGTTAATCTTTCCGCGACAAATCGTGATCGCGGCATGCGCCAACCGGTAGGCATATGGCGAGCCACTACGACAGGGGCGATTCGTCGCAATTACGTTTTAATTTTAGCAGGCATAGAACGATTACGTGTTAGTGACATCTTACGTAAACGCGGCACCTGCGCTCTGATAGGAGAGGAGCTGGTACGAGGAATATTCTACAACAGAGGGTCGGCAACCTGAAGCCCGCGGGGCAGTATTATGTGCCCCCCCCTCCTCTTCTCACTACCTATCTGAAGGCCGACATGGCAGTTCTGACCTCAAATGGGGTTAGACAAGAACAAAAATTGCTTGCGGTTGGCATTACAGCGATTGTTTGTAAATTGCAACCTTAGGAGATGCGTGCTAAACACAAACGTGATTTCTATTCCAGTTTTGCACGTTATTGTTCGTTCCACGAATTCGTTTGCTTTGACTGCAAACCGTCCATAACGCTGAGTACATGTGCCGTCAAAATAAGTTGCGCCGCGCGCGATAGAGGCCGAAAGGGGAGGATCAACCGGTTGGAAAACGTGAAACTGCACGTGTCAAAGATCATGATGTGCGTGTGGGGGGGGGGGGGGGAAGCGACACCCGAAACAGCACAATGCAGAGAAAACACGAACAAGCAGCGGCAGCGAATGTTTCGTTTACTTAAGTTTTACGGGCGTTATGGTCCCCAAGTAGCCCAACTCTCGACCCTGCTGAATTATGTAACCTAGGTAGGTGTCCCGCCGCATTGTACGAGCTCAGGCAGACATTCACTTGCATCCGAGTATTACGCACGCGCTTTGAGGTATAGTGACAAAATGGCTGTGCGCAGCGGTCCACAGCCAAATGTAACATGAAGCGCATAACAGCCGCTGCCCGACACCACGGACGGCGCACTTTCGACGCTGAAACGATTCGCTTCACGAAGGCAGAGAACACGGCGCGGATTGGAAGCGCGGCCGGCGCGACAGCAAACAACGAAAGGACGAAAGAGTTCAGAACGGGTGCTGCGCCTGCGCGAAATTCGTCGCAGGCGGCAGTGGCCGCCAAGCTTCCCTGTTTCATTTAGCAGTGAACCGCTCCGTACATACAATGACATCTCACGCAAGACACAAACGCTAACCGCAACAACATAAAAGAGAAAACAGGTACTCGCCTGGAACGTTTGTGATGATAAGATCCCACACCGCCAACAATGGCGTCACAATGGCACGGCTGAATCTCGACATATCCATTTTCGACAGCGTACGCCACTTTCCCTGAGAAGTCGCATGGGCTAACGCACAACGTAGGGGCGACATCTTAGATCACACCACGCGAATATCAATCACAGCTGCACAACATATAAGTTAACACATCGCTGTACGCGAACAAAAACCACACCACGCGAATATCAATCATCAGCTGCACAACATATAGTTACACATCGCTGTACGCGAACAAAAACCAACTATACCGCACGACGAAGCACACCCACAGCCAAGCGAGAACGAAGCACGGCGCGGCTTCCCCTGGCTTCCAGGCTAAGGGCACCCCACGTGATTCTACGCGCTATCACGTGACTGCCGACTGTTTTCATCGCCAGGAGCCCTAGGAGCACCGCCAAGGCGCACCGCCTTGGCTTCCGAGATGGAAGGTGCGCTATCTGGGAGGCGATGGCATAGTTTGTAAGAATGGCAGAGTGGGCGTGTTGGTTAGCATATTTGAAGTGTAAGGCGCGCTAACGACGACGGACAGTACGCACACGCTTGTGACAGCGCGTGATGGGCATATAAACTGTGCTGTTTTCGAAGTAAACATTGTTGAAAGTGGCGCTCTGTGTGTGTACCTTACACTTCAAGTACGATGTCATAGCGTGCATCGTTCTCGCTCCCTCCTGCAGTTGCCGTAGTCTTCGTCTTTTCTCACCCTTGAGCAGTGGGATGGGAATTGGCAGTGCATGCGCCGTGCCGTGCATTCAGCCATCATTGGGTTTACAGCATATGACTTGCACTTATTGTCATGCCGTAAGTTTTACGAGCATGCGCGGTCATGCACGCGCTGCGCTAAATCGGCGCAGCATGTGAGGCGATATGTATACCTGCATGGAGTTCGTGGTGTCCTAGGAACTCTCTCATGTAAAGGTGAGGGGGGGGGGGCGGCCGCTTTCTTCAGTAATCTGTAAGGTGGCGTCAATTCTGCCCCATGCATTTATTCTGTCGAACCTCTCTCGTCATCTTTAATGCGCAGGGTTATGGCTGCGCATGCTCTTCGACAATAATGTCAACCGAGGACCTTCGATGGTTAATACGAAGCACAATTTACCTGCTACCTTTACCCCCGGTGGCCGTCGGGAGAAGCACGCCCTCGCTTCATTTTCATTTTTGCATCCATCGTTCATCTATGGTTGAGCTTGTTCTGTTCCTTTCGGACTCGACAAAGTGCAAGGGGGGGGGGTGCTGCAGTGAGACTTGCCCCCCCCCCCTGATGGAGAAATCTGAGCACGCCTATGTTCTCATCTCCCTCGTTCGGTAGCGAGGTGCTAATATTATTGTTACTCATGTGTGTCCCCTTAACGTGACATTGATTTCCTTCCGAGCCTTTGCTTACCTTTTCCAAGTGCTGCTGTGCGGAAATCATTAACGTGGAGAAATTGTGCGGTCAGTTTTTGGCATGGTTATATGGAACCGATAAAGATTTCTCTGCAGGTTTCCCTTATATGGATGAGTGGTACGAATTCGGGTGTCGAAGTGTTAGCTTCCGTAATGTTTACATTAGCTGGCTAATTAGTACCACAAGGCAAGTGTCATTGTGTCCCATCTTGTTTAATAAACCTCAGTGAGGCCTCGGCTTACTCTAATGTTTGTGGATGAAAAATTCATATCACAGATACATTTTCCACTGCACGCGCGTAAACAAGTGGGTCATGAAACTTTATGCATCATCGTGTAATGTATGCATATTTATGTATGTCAGTATAAATGTTCATGCGGTTGATATGTATAGTGGAAAATATGAAACGGTAGGGCACACCTCTAGCCTGTGGAAAAAAAGTGTTTGCTGATTTTCTTGTACATTTTCTCGAGTCGTGTAGTATTTTGTGAAGCAATGATACTTCATTTGTCTATGGTATGGTATGGTAAACTTTATTGAGGTCCTGCAGGGCGTGTCTCAACACGCAGCGGGCCGCTCCCACGTAGGGACCGTATGTGAAAATAAAATACCACGAGAATGAACATTGTGCCAATGGCTCGACCATTTCCTTGTTTCCGTAATGTCACTGACATCGTAACCTTAGAAAAGGCAGTACAACAACAGACGCATTGCGCAATGCACGCGATTTTAATATGCATGCATGGACGCAGCTTAGTGTTCAATGTGCACCCTTCACTTCTTCCATTAACACCCTTATGAAAGACATTAACACCCTTTTTCCGCGCACACCCTTCTCTTAGGGTGTATACAAAGAAAAAAGGGTGTTGTGCAATGGAAAAAAGGGTGTTAATGTCATTAGCACCCTTTTTACACCCTTGAGGGTGTAAAAATGTTTAGTGTGCACGGTCCGACGTAACGTAGGCACTCACGTTAGAGCAGTTTTATCGCAACGAGCTGCAAGCTACTGCGTGATTGCGTGCATATCATAAGTAGCGGTCGTCGTCAAATCCAGCAACAATGGACTATAGCTTCGAAGTCATAGGCATACATATGGAATATTCATTACATTGTTGTAAAAGCGGACGCCCAACCCGGAAAAATTGGCGTTGTCTCAGCATGACGAATGTATAAGGCATTTTTCCGAAGCAGTTTTAAGCTCTGGCGTGGCTCGGTCGCAGAATACTTGACCACCATGAAGAATGTCTTGGTTTTAACCCGGCTCGAGCCGTGATTTTCATGTCCAACACAATGCGTTGGCGGGCTAGTTTGTGCAAATCCATAGTGATTTTCTAGCGCAAAACAGACAGACGACAGAACAAAGCGCCACTATCAACTTGAGAGTAGCACTTGTCCTGTCTCTGTCTTGTGGCGTCGTTTTGCGCTAAAAAAAATCACTTTTTAGTGATGTTTATGCTTTGCTTCTGTTGGGTTTTTCCACCTCTCGAGAACGCCACCGACACAGGCATCGCATTTTCTGCGACACAGGTTCCTTCACGCTATTGCGTGAAGATTTCCAAAAGATGGGTTGATAATAGCTGTGAAACACCTGTGGCGCATACCCGCATGCCATGGGCAGCGGTATGCGGGTATGTGCCACATGTCATTGGTGGAAAGTGTTTCATAACGTACGAGACACGGAAGTCGTGTTAGTCATTTCATGACCTGCGAATCGTGTTCCTCATACATTCACGTCCTCCTATGCCAATTTTTGTATATGCCAAGTTAAGCAGACGACCACGAGAATGCCAGGACGTAGATAGATAGATAGATAGATAGATAGATAGATAGATAGATAGATAGATAGATAGATAGATAGATAGATAGATAGATAGATAGATAGATAGATAGATAGATAGATAGATAGATCGATAGATAGATAGATAGATAGATTCGTTGTCCATTTGTACAAGTAGGAGTTACTGCACGTCGCTATGCACTCTTACGCAGTTTAACATGCATCTCCGTTTAGTTTACATCAATATGGCCAGAAGAATCATTCAATATTTACTACCAACAATGCCAAAGATACTCTCTTTCTGACATTAAGACGCAACCAGGCATGCGCGTCCGTAGCCATCCGCGCCTGCGCCACCCATTGGGTCTTCGCTCGACGAAGAATAGGCTTCTTTTTTTTTAGTGTGAACCTCTTGGGAAAGGGCGTTAGGTTGGTAAGGGTTCGTATGACAATACTGATGGTGATTGTTAACGGTATTCCATTCCCTGGCCACGTCACTACCGTGGTCCGTCCCGCTGGGAGCGCAGTTTGGCGAGGGTAAAGCAAACATTTTCTTGGTTTTGTAGATGAAATTCCTTGCTGCATGCAATATTATTTGGCTCACATTTGACTCGCCTTTTCATGTAGCGTTGCAGCGCCCCTTATTGCGAAGCGACAAAAGCTTTTTACCTGCGCTTCGACTGGTGCGGGAGAGACGATGATCCAGAGGATGAGCATCCGGTAGGGTAGCAAGCAGACGAAGAAGCTGACCACGACGGCGACCAGCATGAATACCAGCTGGCGGCGAGCCTGCAGGTGCGCCTCTTCGGGAACCGGAGTGCTACCGATGGCGCGTTGCCGCACAAGCTGGCACGCTATGCTCGCGTACACGATAACAAGCACGAAGAAGGGTAATGCAAAGAGCAGTGCCATTGTGGCCACAATGTACAGACGCCGCCAAGGTCGCCCGAACGAGGTGCCGCACGAAGGCACCGTACTTCCGTCATAGTACTCCACCCAGCCGTACTGGGACACCAACAGCATCGGACTGGTGACCAACGTAGACAGAAGCCATAAGGCGGTGATGATGCCGAGCGCGCGTGTCTTCGTGCACGTGTAGCCAGCTTTGAGTGGCTGGCAGATGGCGTAGTAGCGCTCGAAGCTGATGGCCAGTATGGTCAGGATAGACACGTGCGCCACCACGAGCTCCAGGAACGGGATCAGGCGGCCTGCGTTTATGGTAAAAAAAACACCTTATCGCCACCTGCTATACAATACCCACTTGCACGACATTTGTCAGGTACAAGCGGCGTCTAATGATACCTTAATCGGGAGTACCCTTCTTTCTTTCTGATTACATCACGGATACGAAACGCTGAGAACAAAAACGTATATATTCAAGAAAGGTGATGAGTCGAAAACCAATTTTCATTGCGCACCCCCAGGACCTCTTGTGGCGATGCTGCATGCTGCTCCTGGATAGCTCACAGCTAAACACTTGAACCAGCCGGAGTAACAGATGATGATGATGATATGTGGAGTTTAATGGCGCAAGGGCCATGCTTGGCCAAAGAGCGCCATGAACAGTGATGAATGTAGTGACATTGATTCTTGAGTTACGATTTGTAAAGGATGTGAACAATGATTGTGTTGAATGGCTGTATAGGGGCCTTAAAATTCCTCGCGCTAAAGGCGGGTAAAAGATAGAGGTATTAAAATCATGACAGTGGCGTGAAGTGTGTGCAGTCAGGATCAATGTCAAGAGGTCGTGACAATAAAACTATGTACAGATGGCATCAGCACGAATACCTCGTCGACGGCCCTTGTGTCCAAGGGCCGCGAGGTAGGTGCTTTTCTAGTGTAGCTGCCGCAGGCACTACCTCTATTCAGAGGTTGTGCTACGGGTGCCTGGATAGATGACGTGAAAACTATGTATATCTTTTAAAAACGCGAATAATGAGTCATGTTTAAAAACAGGTTCCCTACCGATGAACATAGCTGGGTGTAATGGTAATTGTTGTCGGTAGGGTAATGTAAAATGTTTTCTTCGTAGTGTGTCTAATTCTGTACATTGAATTAAAATGTGAAGTACGGTGAGTGGTTCACCACATTTTTCGCACATGGGTGGTTCACCACCGGACAGAAGGTGTGAGTGTGTACTGTGTGTGTGTCCTGTTCTTAGCCTTGTAAGTATTACTTCTCTGTGGCGTGATTTCGACACTGGCGGCCAATTACCCAGATGTGGCTTGATAACATGTAGTTTGTTTTGTGTGTGTGTGTCCCATGTGTTCTGCCAATAAGCCCTGAGCTTGCTTTTAATGAAAGGTTTTAAGTCAAGTGGAGGAACGGAAATGAGTGTATTGGCGGCAGCATTTTCATGGGCGGAGGCTGCCAGCTGGTCCGCCAACACGTTGCCTTGGATCTCGCGGTGCCCTGGTACCCAGCACACTACGACGCGCTGTTTGAGTGCGCAGACTGTGCATCGGAGTGAGTATAGGGAGACGAGGACAGGGTTTTTATGTTTTTTCGGAGTTTTCAGGGCTGTTACCACGCTTAGGGAATCGGTGAATATTACTGCGCTTTGAAGTTTTACTTGTTTTATGTGTTTGACGGCCGCCAGTATGGCATATGCTTCTGCTGTGAAGATGCTCATATTCGGGTGCAGAACGCCGGCATCAGAAAAAGATGGACCAACAGCTGCGTAAGAGACAGAGGTATTGGACTTTGAGGCATCGGTAAAGAATTCTGGGCAACTGTATTTGTGCTGTAGTTCGAGGAAGTATGTACGGATATGTGCTATAGGGGCGTGTTTCGTAACTTCCACGAAGGATACATCACATTCTATGAGCTGCCACTGCCACGGCGGGAGATGAGCGGCAGGAGCCATCAAAGAGTGTTGAAGAAGCGGCACACACGTTTCCGCAGCTAGGCTCCTCACGAGCAGTGAGTAGGGCAGTCTCACCGAAGGACGGTTGTAAAAGAGGACAGAGCTGGACAAGTCATTTATTGTGGAGTGTGACGGGTGTTCTTTGTCTGCGTTCACTTTGAGATAATATAAAAAGAACATGTAAGATCGCTGCAGGTGCAGCGACCACTCGTTTGATTCGACGTAGAGGCTTTCCACGGGGCTGGTGCGAAAAGCACCCGTAGAAAGACGAATGCCCGAGTGGTGGACCGGGTCGAGCATCTTCAACGCGCTTGGTGTCGCAGACTGATAAATTATCGCCCCATAATCTAGACGCGTGCGTATGAGGCTTTTATAGAGATTCAACAGGCACTTCTTGTCACTACCCCACGTAGTGCGTGACAATACCTTTAGAATGTTCATGGTTTTTATGCACTTGTTCTTTATATACTTTATGTGTGATATGAAGGTAAGTTTTGCGTCTAAAATTACACCAAGGAATTTATGCTCCGTTTTGACAGGTAGCCGCTCGCCGTGCAGGTCAATGTCCGGGTCAGGATGGAGGCCTCTCTTTCTTGAGAATAAGACGCAAGTGCTTTTTTGCGGGTTGAGGCTGAACCCGTTCTCGTCTGCCCATTTAGTTACCTTGTTCAAACCAAGTTGAACCTGCCGCTCGCACATTGTAAGATTGCAAGATTTAAATCCGATTTGCACGTCATCGACATATGTGCAATAAAACATGTTACGTGGGATGCACAGACGCAAGGAGTTCATTTTGATAATAAAAAGTGTGCAACTCAGTACGCCACCTTGCGGCACTCCTGTTTCTTGGACAAATGTTCGGGACAAGACGTTGCCTACTCTAACACGGAATGTTCGATTGGACAGGTAGCTTTCAATTATAGTCAGCATCCTACCTCGTACACCTAAGTGGGATAGGTCTCTTAATATTCCAAAGCGCCATGTGGTGTCGTAAGCCTTTTCCATATCGAGGAACACCGAAAGGAAGAATTGCTTGTGGACAAATGCGTCGCAAATTTGGGCCTCGATACGTACAAGATGGTCATAGGTAGATCTACCCTCTCGAAAACCGCACTGGTATGGGTCAAGTGAGTTGCTGGCTTCGAGGAAATGTAGGAGTCGCCGATTTATCATTTTTTCAAAAACCTTGCACAGACAACTTGTTAGGGCTATTGGCCTGTAACTGGAAACTGAGGATGGGTCCTTACCCTGCTTCAGAATCGGTATTATGATGGCTTCTTTCCAGGCCGAGGGGATCTCGCCGGAAAACCAAACAGCATTGTACAGGGAAAGGAGGGCTTTTTGGGTTTCAGAAGGCAGGTTTTTCAACATTTCATATACAACACGGTCGGAACCTGGGGCGGATTTATTGCATGAATTCAGCGATGCCTGTAGCTCAGCTAAGCCGAAGGGTTCATTGTATGCTTCCTCGTGTTTTGTGGATTTGCGCTCTAGTTTCTGTTTTTCGATTTTTGTTTTGTGTCGTTGAAAAGCTTCCGGGTAGTGTGACGAGCTCGACACCTGTTCGAAGTGTGCACCTAGGACGTTCGCCTGATCTTCCAAGCTGTCGCCTTGTGTGTTTACTAGAGGAAGTGAATGTGCTTGTCGGCCTGCTACCCTGCTAACCATGTTCCAGACTTTGGCCTCCTGTGTATATGAATTAAAGCCCGATAAAAACTTCTGCCAACTTTCCCTTCTTGCCTGTCGGCGCGTTCTCCTGCCTTGGGACTTTATGTTCTTGAAACTGTCTAGATTCTCGGCTGTGGGAGAGTCCCGAAGCAGCCTCCATGCTTTATTTTGTTTTTTGCGCGCATTTCTGCACTCAGTGTTCCACCACGGCACACGTCTTTTGCCGGGCAGTCCAGATGTTTGTGGGATATACTTAATTGCAGCATCAATCAAAAAAGCAGTAAAGTATTCTACAGCTTCATCTATACTTAAAGCACTCATGTCGGTCCAGCTCAAGGAAGTCATTTTACAAAACTGTTCCCAATCGGCTTTGTCAAGGTTCCATTTGGGAACCTGTGGAAGACATTCATTAGTTATTGGTGCACTCAGAACTATCGGGAAGTGGTCACTTCCGTAAGGATTATTAATAACTTTCCAGTTGAGTAAGGGTAGAAGCGATGGGGATGTAATGCTGAGATCTATGGACGAATAGGTATTGTTGGCGAGGCTATAATATGTTGGTTCTTTTTGATTGAAGAGACACGCTCCGGAAGAGAAAAGGAACTGTTCAATGAGACGACCTCGCGCGTCGCAGCGAGAGTCACCCCATAAGCCACTATGTGCATTAAAGTCGCCAAGTACCAGATAAGGTTCCGGAAGTTCATTTATCAAAGACTGAAATTCATGTTTTTGAAGGTGGTAGTGTGGAGGTATGTAGAGAGAGCAAATGGTGACGAGTTTGTTCAACAGGACCGCTCGAACAGCCACTGCCTCCAGGGATGTTTGGAGTGGTAAATGTGTGCACGCTACTCCCTGATTAACTATAACAGCTACACCACCGGATGATGCCACGGCGTCATCCCGGTCCTTTCTGAAAATAATGTGACTGCGTAGAAAGTTGGTGTGTTTTGATTTTAAATGTGTTTCTTGTACACACAGCACTTTTGGTGTATGTTTGTGTAATAGTTCTTGGATATCGTCGAGATTTCTAAGGAGTCCTCTGACGTTCCATTGTATGATTTGTGTTTCCATATTGGAAGTAAGATAGTGCTGTGTGTACGAAAATGAAGTGGCTCATGTTTAGGCGGGAAGTTAGAACTTAAGTAGCAGGGCCGTCGTTCGGCCCCGTTATCGGTTTTTTTATTTTCTTGGCGCGCTCCAGGGAGCTACGCCGGTCTTTCGGCACCAGGGGTGCCGACGTCGTCTTCATTGCCTCTTGCGAGGCACTGGATGCCCGCACGCGCGAGCTGGCAGTTCGGGTTGCGGGCCTCGCCTGGTGGGACGAGGCCTTGGGATCCGACGACCCTGAGGTCGCCGGTCCCTGTTCGCGAGTTGGCGGAGTAGTCGGAGCTACTGCCGCCTTGGGGGCAGGCGCCACAGCCAACGGCGCGCCCTGCGCAGGCCGAAGGAGTGGCGGAGGCCGGTGCGACGTTGCCCCCCGGCGCGCCGCATCAGCGTAGGGTGTAGTGTGAAAAGGCGAGCACGTTTTACGGGCTTCCTTAAATGAGATGTTTTCTTTGACTTTGAGAGTGATAATGTCCTTTTCTTTTTTCCAGTTCGGACAGGACCGCGAGTAGGCTGCATGGTCGCCGTCACAATTGACGCAGTGAAGTGTGCTCGTGCAGTTGTCAGAGGGGTGGCCTTGTCCTCCACATCTTGCGCATGTTTGCTGACCACGGCAGTTCTGCGAACCGTGGCCGAATCGCTGGCATTTGAAACATCGCCTTGGATTTGGTATGTACGGACGGACGGCTAGTTTGATGTACCCAGTTTCAATGGCTTGTGGTAGAGTGCTTGATGCAAAAGTTAGTACTAGATGTTTGGTGGGAATTTCTTTGTTATCACGTCTGATGGTGATACGTTTTACACTGGTCACGTTTTGATCTTTCCATCCTTCTAACAGTTCTTCTTCGGACAATTCAAGGAGGTCTGTTTCTGACACGACTCCACGTGAGCTGTTCATTGATCGATGTTGGGAGACAGATATTGGAGTGTTGCCGAATGTGACAAGGCTGCCAAGTTTTTCATATTGTTGTCTTTCGGGCAGCTCCAGCAGAAGGTCTCCACTGGCCATTTTGGTCACCTTATAGCCCGGTCCAAAGACTTCAGTCAATGACTTTGCTACGACAAACGGGGAAATGGATCTGGCTTGCTTCTCTGAATTTTCACTGTGTATGACGTGGAATTTCGGATAGGTTGTTCGAGGTCGGCAAAAGGAGGTTAGTTCGTCGGGGCGTACCCTCTTTTGAGGGTAACGATCGAGTAGACGTGGAAATGCAGGTGTTTCCATAGTAAGTATTTGTATTTCGGCAGCAGTGGCGGCCACCCACCATGGAGTCCAACTAGGGGACGCTGCAGCACTTAACATATAAGGCTGCAGGCGCCAGCCGTACAATGCCGCTATAACCTAATATATTATGTCCAAGAGAGGACACATATACATGGTTAACCCGAGCCGCCTACGAAAATGGTGAAGTAAACGAAGAGATTAGAAGACAGGACAGCGAGGAAAGAAGAAGGAAAGTGAAAGATTGGAGAGGGGGATAGGAAAAGGCGACCGCCGATTTCCCCTGGGTGGGTCAGCCCAGGGGTGCCGTCTACGTGAAGCCGGGGCCAAAGGGGTGTGTTGCCTCTTCCGGTGGGCCTTAAAGGTCCAAACACCCGGCGTCGGCTCAACCCCCAGGATCCCCTTTTCCCCGGACACGGCACAGCCACGCACGGCTAGGCGTGGGAGGGGTCGAAGCCCCCCGTTAGCTCGGGTCCGTGGTGTCGCTACACACCAAACGCCTGTTTCCACAGACGCCACTGCGGGGCGGAGTAACAGGGCCTACCGATGCTGTTATCCTTGGGCTACAGTTGCTCGCCCACTTATAACGTGCTGATGCCCACCGCCTCTTTGAGATGATCACCGCATGCGTCAGTATGCACGAAGCACGCCTTCACCGTTCCAGACGCTGACGAATGCCGCAAAAAAGAAAGACGCCATGCCGATGCCGCCTGAAAGCTGCGTTTCGGAGAAGGCCGCGACCGACATTAACATTATACGCTTACGCGTCACGTCGAGATCTCCCAAATGAGATTCCGCGTGGTTGTTACAGCTAAGATGGCTAGGCGAAAGCTAAACTCCTCCATCCTGTGTACGCAAACGCTCCTAGCGCGGATGCGCCACAGAAATTGGGCAACTCACCATTGGCCCACTGAAAGTGAACAACTCGTCCGCGGACACAAACATATGCGCCACAGAAATTGGGCAACTCACCATTGGCCCACTGAAAGTGAACAACTCGTCCGCGGACACAAACATATGCGCCACAGAAATTGGGCAACTCACCATTGGCCCACTGAAAGTGAACAACTCGTCCGCGGACACAAACATATGCGCCACAGAAATTGGGCAACTCACCATTAGCCCACTGAAAGTGAACAACTCGTCCGCGGACACAAACATATGCGCCACAGAAATGGGGCAACTCACCATTGGCCCACTGAAAGTGAACAACTCGTCCGCGGACACAAACATATGCGCCACAGAAATTGGGCAACTCACCATTAGCCCACTGAAAGTGAACAACTCGTCCGCGGACACAAACATATGCGCCACAGAAATGGGGCAACTCACCATTGGCCCACTGAAAGTGAACAACTCGTCCGCGGACACAAACATATGCGCCACAGAAATTAGGCAAGCACCACTCGACCACTCAAAATGAAGAAGGGAACACCTTGGCGGCAAACACCAGTTAAGATTTCTGGAGAGGCGTAACCAATAATTGAGAAAGACATTATGAACCGTCGAGATTAACCGCGTAACAAACACCGGGGTCGCATGTTTCAGTTTCACTAATTAACAAATGTGTATGGAGGTGACTTAAACGTGCCCCCCGAGTGCAGCACAACAAGTGTTTCTTGTTTTGTCGAACCTTAAATATATTGCTAAACACCGCGCTCCTTACTTCTGCGCTCCACAGCGGTGTTGCTCTGCGGGCGCTTTCGGGAGGGCGTTGAAACATTTTCATCGTTTTTCTTTGCCTCCTTCTTGACGTTCATCACCAGGCGCACGCTGACACCAAAAAGATCGCCCACCGTTTCTTCGACGCTGCACTCGGGGTGCCGCAAGCGGGCGGATCATTTCGCGTCCGCAGCTGCAAATGCACGGCCGCTGTTCTCTTTCCTGTACCACCGGCGTTCGTGCTTTGTAACGCACCGCAGTGAACGATAAAGTGCACCTACCAAGAAAGGAAAATAGACAGCCGGCAATGCGCAAAACCAGAAGCAAGCGGTTCAGGAAAGCCAGAGATTCACCGTCAGCAGTAAAGTTGCAGGTCACTTTGTCAGGCTTCGCACTCAATCACTTTCATACTCACGTGTACTTACACTCCAAGCTACTCACTCACGTTCATATTCACGTGTACTAACACCCTTACGCACTCACTCAGGTTCATACTCATATATACTCGCACCAGGCCCGTAGCCAGGGGGGGGGTGGTGGGGGCGTGCCCCCCCCCCCGAAATTTTGATGACACATGGTGTTTTATCGAATATAAATAATGAAAATAGGCGTTTTTCTCAAATAGTCAAGCCTTTCAGTAAGTGCCCCCCCCCCCCCCGAAAAAAAATTCCTGCATATGGACCTGACTCGCAACTTAAGCTACTCACTCACGTTCATACTCATGTGTACTCACTCCCTTAGGTGCGCACTTACGTTTATACTCCCGTGTACTCACACCCTAACGTGCTCACTTTCATACTCATACGTTCTCGCACACCAATCTACTCCCTCACATTCGTAGTGCTATATGCGCACACTCCAAGCTGCTCATTCACATTCATACTCACGCCTACACTCTTAAAAAAATGCACTGACCCTCTCTTCTTTAAGGGAGAAACGGCGATGTCCCCAATGTTCGTCTTCAAATGGTGGATTTCTCCTCCCTTTTGCAATGGAGAAACCGTTCCTCCCCCGTCAAACTCAAGATGGCTTACACCAGGCTAGTGGAGCGAGCAATACAATTAGACCTAGCGAGTGCATTGATTCTCGACTGATAAAGAGTATACTGTACTGGTAATCACACAAAACGGTCCCGCTGAACTTAATATCAAACGATATGACAATAAAATCAAGCAGACAAACCTGTGGTGATGAAAACCTCGCGAAAAGGAACGACGGAACTCGTACGCCTCGCTCGGCCAGCGAGACGGCGTTCACTTAAAAAGAGACGGATACTGCAAAGGAGCTCTCACCCGGAGACTACGTTAGGCTTGCTGTCTTTATTTCTTGAAGCATCACCCGGCGTAGTGACGTTATCCACGCGTTTACGGGTCAATAGGCCCCGACATGTGCGTCCGAAATGTTCATTCTGTAATACAGCACTGCACGGGCCCGGGCCGTCCGAAGCGTTTTCCGGCGGGCCCGGGTTGGGCTCGGGTTTCAAAGTGCGGACCTGGGCCGAACCCGAGCTTGAAGCCACGGACCTGGACCGGGCCCGGGCTTGAGGCTGCGGGCCGGGCCGTACTCGGGCCCGCTCATTAAAAGGCCAAAATCGGGCCTTCGAGCACACGCGAACAAGCAAGATCAACTGTAGAAACAGCGCTAAAAGACGGGACGATCGAGGAAAGGACACAAACAACACCCCCCCCCCTTTCCTCGATCGCCCGTCTTTTAGCGCTGTTTCTACAGTTAATCATGAACCAACCAGCCCAAATGCGTACCTTATTGAAGCAAGATCACGGTCGTTCCCGTGGGAGGAATAAAGATTTCGGTATTTTATTTGAGGTTGACATACACGGTAGATTTTGTAAGTAAACAAAGATATTTGATGCTCGCCCTTCTTTGCGCCTATAGAGGTGTAGACCGAATTATATGTGGCCATCCTTCTGGTCGAATTGCTGATGTAAGGCGTGTGTAAGCTTTAAACCACCTTCAAAGCGTTATATAAATTTTTGCTTGGGCAGTGACGGAATTAAAGGGACATAACTTGTCCCTTTAACAAAGCCCAAGGCATCGTTAATAATCATCATCAACAACTAATATCCTCTAGCGGACCCGGGCCGGGCCCGGTCATGAACACGCGCGCCCTGATAAGTTTACTAATGAACGCCCGTGCCTGGCCCGGGCTTGGAACCACGGGCCCGGGCTGGGCTCGGGCTTCATAAAGCGGGCCCGGACCGAAAAATCAGGCCCTTGCCGTGTTCTATTCTGTTGCAGCAACACAATCCCGGCGCAGCAGAGCATAGTTTCGATAGATAGATGTTCAACAACATATAAGCAGGCCCCGGAAAGTTTCAAGTTTTAGCGATCGCCGCAGAGGGCGAAAAAATCGACCGTGGCGAGTTCCATCGATATGCACGCAGAGTGGAGCTACTGACTCCTCTTTTAGTGGTCGGCTATCTTAGTTTGCATTTTCCTTGCAAGGGGCGCTAAACCATCCAAATTTCCCACCTTAAGAAATTGTTTTGCGCAAGCCAATGCATTATTCAAACATGTCCTTTTGCTTTGGACAGCTAGACAGTTAATTATATTTAGACTCAATTTGTATAGCTGCTTTTTAATTGAAGTGTCAACGTTTTAAGACTTCAGGGATGACTAACTGGACCAAAATACAATTTGTATCGACATTTTCTGTGGCCATTGGCGTTCAAATTGTTCGGCGGCAACGTAAATGCGGAAGCATCTTTCGTTTCATTTCGCAGATGTTTAATCTTTACAGCAATAGTAGCTCACTCAGTTTACCGGCGAATTTAGGAATGCCGCAGCGATCGAGGGGTATGTTTGACGCTTTCATGGAGTCGATCTGTTGATTCCGCACCGCAAACAGGTAAACCGGCGCGTCAGTTATGCTTTTGTTCAATGGTCCGTCATCGTTTTTTTATATAGTTTTTACATCAACTAATATATTGCTATAATGACGAATACATAAACCACATATGGTTCTGTGTCAACTTTGCATTGCCGTGCAACTTGCACACGCGACACGTCTGGTTTGTGATTTCGGTGTACTGTATACTTAAAAGGATTGTATATAGCGCGTGATTTGCAATATGGCTATGCGTGCAGCGTTTCTTCTAATAAGCGAGTAAAGTGCGTTGGGGGCTAGTTCGTATGACATTAGAACGGTAAGGAACTGCGCGATTGACGGAACACAAGAAGAAGCAGTACACAGGACAAGCGAAGCCGTCCTGCGCTTGTCCTGTGTACTATTTCTTCTTGTGTTCCGTCAATCGCGCAGTTCCTTACCGTTCTAATAAGCGAGCACAAGTTTTTAAAAAAGATTTTATATCCGCGACGGGCGCGAACAGCGGTGATAATTGAACGTCGCGGTAATCGCATTAGGGGAAAGAGAACGTTTAAGTACTTTGGGGTTCTTTATGAATGACTACATTGTGTTAAACATTTAGATTAATATCAGCAGTGCTTAAAGTCAACGGAGCTTAAAGTTAATGGGGTCTCTAGGGGTCTCATAACCCTCCCCGATATTGAGATCTGCGACCCATCTCGCAAGAGTGTAGGGGTGTGTGTGTTGGGACCGTCGAGATTGTTCAGAAATTCTTACTTTTTTTCTTGGTGTCACGATTACTATAATATCTAAATTTTGTAACGAATTTTGCCTGAGGAGTATTTTGTACTTTCCACCCTGTAACGGCAGTGGTTTCGCGAATAATATTTCTCATGTTACAAGTGCCGAAGCTTCGTTTCGCTGCTTCCATAGATGGTAAGTTTCACTGTTTGCTTGATTGTAAGTGTGTATTTCATCTGATGTGTTTTTTTAAAGTGAATATAGAATTAATGTAATGATGTGTACTTTCAGAATACCAAGATTTCCCCGACTTCTCTCCAGAGCTGTCGGCATCAAGGCGTGAGACCAGTAATTGGGAGCCTTCCAAAATAAAGCACGATGACATTGCTCCTGCTTAAATTTTTACAGTGATATACAGCATTCTTTTCCAGTGCCCGTCAATATCTTTTCACTAACACATGAGCAAGCATCCCAGGGGGCACAGGAGCCATTGCCAACAGCACCAACTACACAGAGTAGGTTTCCTTCCTCTAATTAAAGCAAGATTAATGCAAGATTACATAGTAATTCCAGTAAGTGTGCCTTCGTTCTATAAAACAAAAAGGAAATATTCCCACACACATCCCCAGCACATAAATATTGGCACTGCAACTGGTTATTGATACAGTTCATTACATTAAATGGATGCTTTCATTAAATAAATGCACTTTTGCTTTAACGTTTTACTATCTGCCACGGGGTGTGTGCCTACTTTCGGCCAGTAATATACGTGGCTGTGTGACAAAAAATACATTTTGCCTGTGTTTGTTTTCTTGTCATAACATGCAAAAACACCAAATTAGCATTTTACACTAGCCTGACCTGGTATTTCAATTTGTGCATAGCTTCCAAATTTTGTTAAGGGTGCACACGAAATTCCGGGTAATACGTTTCATTAAAATACAAATGTATGTGTTTCTAGTGTACCAAACTTAGCAAACCATTTAACCAAAGTGTAAGTTTTAAAGCCTCTTGATTAGACTTAACATTAGTTATGAGGCTTTTTGATTTTCCAGGAACCCCTAGAGCCAGGATCAGGACCGGGAAGGTGCTCACTCCACGTTCTATGAACAGGCTACAGCGCTACTGCGACGAGAACTCGCACCTCGATCGAATTGTTGCACGACTTAAAAAGCCCAAGAGACCAATTGAATCTCATGCGCAGCTTCTTCTTCAAGCAGGCAGGTACCTAAAGAAGGACGTCTTTTGGAAATTCTAAGAGTGCAAATGCACTGCAACCACTGAAAGAACATGGGAGACGATGTCCTATGCAACTTAGACAGCTTTCCCTCAGTCTTTACTTTACAAGCCCGGAGGCATATAAATATCTGTCAAAGGTACTAAGTAGGGGTGTGCGAATAGTGAAATTTCATCTCAAATTGAATCGAATAGTGCCGAATAGTGGCCGAAAATATCGAATATCGAATCAAATATCGAATATTACCGAAGCATGCACCGCCAGTTACGGCAAGACAAAAAAAATCAAGTAAGCTATGGCGTGGTGACAGCCTGCGCGCTTGTTCGGGAGTCTTTTTTTTTTCTTTTTCCAGCTTTTATGGGCGTGCAACTATGTAGATGGAAGAGCCGCCATTCTAGTCAGCAGCGTCATTTTTAACCTCCTAGCGGGTAACAGAGGGTAGTATGGTAGATAGCTTTTTTTTTCCTATGGCCATGCAATACGGTTCATCTGACAATGGTCACGTTATTGTGCTCCATCGCTATGGGTGCTCTGGGCCTGAAAATCTTCTGGCGCCCGTTCACAGCAGCGTTTTGATTGCGCGCCGAAACGATGGGAGTTTCTGATAGAACGGAGTTTCTGAACGAGTGGTCAGTGCGGCAGTGGCGACTGCGCAGCATGAACAAATTTTCGCATCTGAAACCAATCATCAAGGGTTTCGCGAGCCAAAGCCGGGATGTTTTACCGCCCTTGTGGCATATGCGACCGAACTATGCAAGAAGTCCGGAAGCGAAGTTGAGAAGGACTTGCCACTTTTCTTGTCTTTCATTTTTTTACGCGCTGAAATAGCATAATCTCCTCTAAAGTAAACATGCGCTCATTTTCGAACCAGGAAATCGGTGAAAGTTTTAACGAAAGGCCTATTGTAACGACGTTAGCGTTAGTTTTAGCCACCCCACCTTCACCACGTTTGCACCATTGGCCTTTATCGCGTTTTAGATATTCGTCCTGTCGAATTATTCGACAGTTGGAAGACTAGATATCCGAAAGTCGAATCGAATTATCCGATTAGGTAGTATTCGATTCGAAATCGAACCTCGGTAGTAGCACACCCCTATACTAATGGCGAATTCCACTGGCCAGCCAGAGCAAGTTTTTTTGCTCCGCGTTCGAGAATCTGCGTTCCGCTGGTCAATTCGGAGCAAGTTCGCGTTTTCCACTGGCAGATTCGGAGCAACCCACTCCGCGACCGAGCGTTCCGAGTTGCTCCGTCTTGCAGAGATGGATTTCGCCGGAACTCCGGCAACGCGGTGACGTCATTTGCAGTACAGTCGGGCAACTCGGTTGTCTTCAGCGTGTTTAAAGCGGGGTCTGATCACCCTGTGCACTTGTTTACATTCCTAAAGGGCGTTGTTTGACTCTCCTGGGCGAGCTTCTGGTTTGCCTTCTTGCTCTGAACGATAGCGAGAGCACGAGTTATGACAGTAGTAGCAGCATCGATTACGACAAACCGTACGTGCTCTACGAATGATGTTTACAGAAATGTTCCCTGACTCACTGTGCGCACGCCCGAAGATTATCGCCTACATCGAAGAAGAGATTTCCATGCGCTCGTCCATATTTGTCAGCGCAACACAAGAAAATGGCACGCCTGCATTACGCCACTGCGGGGTCGAAATGCGCGCTTTGCTGCGGCGACCCATGGAAATGCACAGAGCGGAAGCAGAAATAGTTCATGGAGCCAATTTACGTGACGTATGCATAAACAACTTCCGGAGCGACCTCACGCGGAGCATTCACGGTTTCCACTGGCAGATTTGGCTTGGTACAATCCGAGTGCTCGCTCCAGGATTTCGGCGGCCGCTCCGGGTCTCCCAGCGGAATTCGCCATAAGCCTCCCCACAGTAAAATCCTGAAGGACGTGGCTGCCGGCCGTAAATATAAAAACAGGAGTTCTGCTTGGATACTCGAGTTATTCAAGAAAAGGCAAAAAAATGGGAAATTCAAGACAGAGCTTTCTGCCTGATTTTTGACAAAATTTCATTAAAATAAATCTGCAGTATGAGCCTCGGGAAGACATCATACATGGATATGTTGATAATACCAGAGAAAGAACAAATGGCACAGCGAACACTGGCAGCACTTTTGTTGGTCTATGGGATAGCGAGGAAATGGATATAGCCGTAGCCTTTTTTGACAGGAGAGGGGACAGTTCGCGCAGGGCCTCTTTTAATGCTACTGAAAAAAGCTAATTATTGAGCTAAAGGCATGTGACCTCTTCGTCAAAGCATTGGTTTCTGGCCACGGTAGCAGCAATTGCGTTATTGCAAGGACACTGGGTGTGAGCGCTGACAGGCCTTTCTTTATTACTGATAAATAGAAGATTTCCTCCATATTTGACGTCCCCTACCTGTTGAAATATATGAGGAATAATCTGAGGAAGCATAATATTTCTGTTGGTGATAAGGTTGCTTCCTGAGGGCATATTAAGACTTTGTGTGAATCAACACATCACCTGAAACTAAAATACCTACCCAAACTCACTGAGGGCACATATATGAAAGTGTATTTGGTAACATGAAAGTGGGCCTATCAGGTGCTCAGCAACAGTGTCTCTAGCAATAAAACATTCATAGCATTAATGTTCTACCACCAGAAGCCACAAGCACGGCTGAGTTTGTTAAGAAAATATATCAGTTGTTTGATTCATTGAACAGTTCTGAAAAATGAGGTATGCAATTAATACTTCTACAGGGCACATTGAATTTTGAATTCTTGCATTGCATGGATTAAATCTTAGAAATTCAAAGCACCTAGACAACCAAGAACCATTCAGGGCTGGCAGGTGATGATTAAAGCGGTTGTAGTTGTGGGCAGATCTGCAGGAATCCTATAACTTCAAATTTTTGCCCACTCGTCGTCTGAATCAGGATGCCTTGGAGAACTTGTTTGGGATCATTCGGCAGCAGCACGGCTGTAACGAGACTCCAAACACATTTCAGTTCACTGCCGGTCTCAGGCATATCATTGTCGGCAAGCTCTTCAAGTTTTCAGATGGCAGCAACTGCAAAGCAGATAAGGCTGTTCTTCTGAGCTAAAGAAACTAATACTCGATCAAGAAAGTCCTATTGTGGCGGATACCTTCAGCTCGAATCTTTCAGACACTGAGGCACTGAAGAACTTGAACTTGAATCAAACATAGTTTGTTACGTGTCAGATACCTAGTAGTACAAGCATTTCTGAAAAAAGCACCATGCTCACAGAGCAAGGATCTCTTGAAATACATAAGCCAAGATTTGTCTTCACCAAACCAAATCTCCATGATGTTCGAAGCAGTGGAGGCGCAGGACAAGACTCTAGGTAATTTAACAGTGCCCACAGAAGCAGCTTTCAATTTTGTCAGAAAACTGGAAAAAGCATTATCTGTTCAAATAGGTGCTGTAGCACACTTGAGAGGGATGTCACAGGAACTGCTTTGTTGCGATGGAGGTAACTAATGGCCCATTTGCAGTGCTCACTGTCCCAAATTGTTTCTGCAAATGTTTGTACATATTAGAATTCCTCAGGTATTTGGAATTAAACAACAGAGAATTAAGCAAGGCAAAGACTTGGAAGTCTGCTGCAAAAAGTTGACTTAGCAGTTCAAGACTGGTTTGTGTGCTCATATGCTGCTGTGTTATAATTGTTCTAAGCAAAAGGATCAGCAATCCAAAGGAGCTCATGACTTGGTTGTACAATTTGTTGTCCATGTGTTTATAAGCAAGTACTGATATTTGCAACAGTATTGTTGTGACCATGAAGTGTTGTAATGTATCTGTGCTGTGAATTAAGCATGTGGTTACTTAAAATGTGGGAACGGACAGAATGATTAGACCATACCTATTGATTTCTGGGCACTTGCCGTGCTGTCAAGTGGGTTTTTTTTTTACCAAGAAAGGTTGGAATTTTCCCAGCCCATTTGTCTGCGATCAGCTGCAAGCTGAAACAAATTTGTCCTACTCCGAGCCATTACTCGTCTTTTGGACAAAACTTAGCCGATTGCCTCTGAGGAGAA
>NC_051182.1:115286050-115312059 GCF_013339695.2 Rhipicephalus sanguineus | reverse complement strand
ATGAAATTGATTATTAATGAAGTTACAGTTCCGTAAGCATACCCATTTTTAGATACTGAAGTGGACATGCTTGGGTAATATGCAATGTTTACGGATTTACCCAAGTGTCTGTGAGGTATATAGTGTAACCTTCCTAAGGAGTCTGCAGTTTCCTGTGTCCTACAGTTATGTATTTATATCACGTTTGTCCTCTTTAAATTCTTAAGTATTGGCAGATGGCATCACTGCGATCTCAACATTGCAATGATAGACCGAATCTGGACCGAATTCGAGGATTTGTGAACTTAGCATTTGTACGGTGTTGGGTTCCATGAAAACTGTGCATTTGCGGTAACTCGTAAAAAAAAGGCAATTTTTCAAAACTTCAACAGTACTATTGTTAGTTTTTAGCGTTTCTTTGTCTCTTTAAATGCTCAAACTTTCATTACAATTGCAGCCGCCACGGTGATCTATAGTGATTACGGCGCTCGGCTGGTGACCCATTGGATGCGGATTGGATCCTGGCCACGGCGGTGGCATTTCAATAAAAGCGAAATGCTAGAGGCATGTGTACTGCATGACCTCAATGCACGTTAATGAACTCCACGAGCTAGAATTTATTGAGATAAATCGAAAGATAAATTATTTCTGAGATCTGGGATAATTGAAGCGGGAGAATTCATCTGTTATTGTCAGTGAGCTTTAGCAAATTCGAAGTGGCCGATATCATTCGTTGTAACAGGTCCGCGAATAAGCAAGAAAGGAAACTTCAGCTGACCGTTAGGAATATTCAAATTACCTTAACGAATTTACCGAAATTACTTAAGGTAATTTAACGAAATTACCTTAACGAATTGGCGCACGCTAATGTGAGAGGGAGTATGTAGACCTTGAATTTACAAAAGAACGCAAAAAGAGTAGAAAACAATGCAACGCAAAAACGACTCAATGGAGTCTGGTTTCAGTACAGCACGTCAAAACGCGCGGCCGTCGTATTTGTGAGGATCCTGGTTACCTTCAACTGCTGCAGTTCCTGTGAGCAAGTCTTGTAAAGGGCAGTCAGTGTTTTCGAGCGCTTTATTTCGTTGACAACGCTTTCAGAAACAATATCACCTGCGACGGGATACCTGCGCAGTTTTGTGAGGGTATTCTTGCGCCAATCAACGTTCCCGTGCGTTTAGTCAGGTCCGAAAATCTGCAAATTTCCTTTGTTTGCCTTCGTATTGTTTGGCCAACTCAAGTTCACAAAAACGCTAACAACCTGGTCAAATGTTTGTCAGAAAGATAACTTCCGGTCGTGGTCAAATTATTATACGGGAAAACTTTGAGCGTCGTTTGCAGTCTCAAAACAGTGACTCTCAAAGTATCGTAACAAAGAAAACGAGACGAAAAATTTGCTATGAGAGCTGGAGGCATGCGTTGTCTGTTACAGAGCTCTCTGGCACGTGACCCGAAGTTCGATCTTTGACACTGCGAACAGTTTGAATGGCTAACTTGTGAACCTGAATCACGTCGCGCTTCTTGGAGACAAAGTGTTTTCTGCTTGCATACGAATGTGCGAAACATCTGACCGCCTAGAACGTTCACCTCTGAGCTCGGTTCGGGGCTGTCGAGGCTTCAGCAGAGCACGCAACGTGTAGGCTGAAGAAATAACACACAGGGACGCGCGACCGTCCATACTGCTTAGGTCGTCGGTAGGCGGGAGGAGCCGCAGACCGTAGTATGTCTCTCGTAATTCTGAATATTTCTTTCCCCTGGCCTTTCTAGAGATCGCTGCGGAGTGTTTTGATTGCCGCCGCGAGTTTCTTCCGCGCATTCACGCAGCTTTATGTTCACTCTTCCGTCTATCTGATAGGGAATATTAGTGTAGGGTCAGTGATCCTGTGCGAGTGATTTCCGCTAGACCTAGCAAAATTATCGGCGATCATTGGCTCCAAGCATGAGCGCGGCACTTGTGAGAGGACGAAGAACTGACCCGGCGATTCGCCGTAAATGAGTCCAAGCTTTCCCGTCATAGAAAAAAAGAAGCAGCGAATGCTCAGCGACAACTGATTTTCGTGGCAATGTCCTTTGTCCATCAGGAAGCAACGACTGTCATTGCCTTGTTCCCGCGTCACACGTCTTTTTATTAAGAAGATCCTATCGCGCGGCTTCGTCGCTTCTTCAATGCTTTTCATTTTTGTTATTGTCGATAAAAAGGCTGTTATATGCGTCCATCGATGTGCTCACACTGGCCGCGGGCCTTGCGTCAATGGAAATTGGATGACGCTACGGGTGCTGGGATATCACTCTAATTGTGCCGCAGTGGTTTTGTACTACGGTTGGAGCAATAATCCGGCTATACGCGTTAAGTGTTAGAAGCAGTAGTGTTACAGAGACGTTAGCTTTGGGAGGAGTGTTCTCATTAACTTAACGGACACTTCCCTCATTCTGAGGGTAAATAAGCTAGATGTTTTTTCTAGAGCTTCTAAATAACCATTTACGTAGGGATCGTATCTGCCGGGAAAATTTTTAGATTACAAAATGGGTAATATGGAGAGGACGTGATGATAACCTTTTCCTCTCGAGAGGCTTGTTGCTTAAGTAAAAGGAAGTTTCCAACAGAAATGAAGCGATGAACACAAGAATATGAAACACAAGAGGAATGAACACAAGATGATAATGAAATACATACGAAAGAGCAGTGTGACTTACCATTGTGAACAACTGCGCAAGATCTATTAAGCTAAAGGAAGATCGCGTGAATGAAGTTACAGATAGATAATATGGAGTTAGCTGTGAAAATAAACCGGCGAACTGAACAGCCACTCATAAACTCGTATTCAGCAATGAAGAAATGACTAGAGGTCATATAGGTATGCCTGCATTCTTATTCTTAAGCAGATAAGCCAAGAAGCCGCCACAAGATAAGCTTGGATCCAGGCCAGCTAAGGTCGCACAACATACTTCGCTTTCCTTACAAAATAATTTGAAACTATATTTCATATTACGCAATGTGTGGATACTCAAAGTGGACGCAGAGTTTCATAACAGTAACTAAACAGCTTTGGGAAAGCAAACAAGGTTCTATCAGATTACATAATCTGCATAAGGAATTCCGGATAGCTTTTTTAAAATGCCTTCTAGAAATAGACTAGACGGAGTCCATTGAAGCCATAGCGCTGATAAGACAGGGACCATAGAAAGAGGTCCTTTCTTTCTGTGGTCCCTGTCTTATCAGCGCTATGGCTTCAATGAACGTAACGAACCAACTAGCCCAAAAGTCTGTCCTCTTAGACGGAGTCATCACAGAAACAATTATTTTATAACTGTTTTCCGACGCCGAAAATGTGGTGTTTTAAGCATTCGCGCAACGTATGTCAGAAGATATTTAACAACGAGGTATTTATTGCGACATCATATTGTGCGGTAAGCTTACCGGTAACAAACGAAACTCTTTCTAAGTAAAACTTCTCGCCTACGTTTCAAAAGGCATCAACCATATTGTTAAATGAGTTTTCAGAAATCGGTTCCCCTCCAAAAACTTCACTAATAATCGGATATACATTTGAAAACGCTTCATAATATTTGGGAATGGAGCATGTGTTATGGCGAAAAATTCGTAAACAAACAAGTTACATTTTGTTTTATTTTTATTTGGTCACGCGCATTTACTACCAAACTGAATGAAAAGTGACAATGGAAGAAGTGTGCCACCATTAATAAAATCATTTTTCCCGGGTGGTGCGTCTGGGAGTATTTGTCCGATTGCGCAGTTTTACAGGCTGACGATCATTCACTAGATATCTGTACTTATCCAGTAATAGTTGTTGCCGTTTCTTTTGCTTTAAGTATAACGCCATGGAAATGGTAACAAACCTACCGCTAGGCTTGATAAATAAGTACTAAGTTTATAAACGCGCTCACACGAAGACGCAATTCGATTAACAGCTTCATGAACAAGACTTGCTGAAAATGTCTTTGTCTGTTATTACGGCAAAAGCCTTAATTGCCTCATCAGCCTCTGTACTTTGAAAAACGCGGCATGCGCAAGAAGAACCTGTGACCTCAAAAATCGGATAAATATCAGGGCTCGAGGTGGGATCGAACACACGTATTCTGCATGACAGTAAAGTGTGCTACCACAGAGCCACGGCCATGCTTCACACGGTTTTGAAAAAAAAAATAGTGTAATTGCGGGAATTTAACGTCCCAAAACCACTATATGATTACGAGGGACACCGCAGTGGGGGGCTCCGTAATATTCGACCACATGGTGTTCATTCACGTGCACCGAAATGCAAGTACACGGGCTTAAAGCATTTCAGCCTCCACCCAAGATCAGGCCGCCGCGGACGGGTTTCGATCCCACGAACTACGGCTCAGCAGTAAATACCATGACTAAACCACCGTGATAGGTAGGTTTTGAAAAATGACCCTATAGCCGTCATGGCAGGCAAGGAGTCGCGTTAACAAACGTAGCATATTGTGTGGCAGTAGCGTACACCCGTACCAAGCGTCACACCATGTGAATTACCCAATGAGTCGGCTGTTTAACGCTGCCAACCCATTACGAAATGCTCAGCTAGAATTAATTATCAGCACAGCATCAACAAAGAGTGCAGCTTATTACGGCACTTCTCAAACTCTGATGACGACGACGATGGTGATGATGTAGGTTGTCGTCATAAAATAGCTGCGCCGAACGGTTTTGCCTTCGAGGCATCTTACGTGGATACATAACGCATACTGTGAGTTTTTTTTTTGTGCCTCTATGTGTGCACGTCTTAAAAGTTAGTGAAAGAGGACAGGTCTCACCAAGAAAACGGTTAAAACGTTGCATTCAAATTTCATACAAAGCTTGCAAGACAAAACTTTTAACAAATTTAGCATATCGGCTTGCTGTCTTAAGTGCCGAGTCCTTCAATGGCATTCTTAGCTCAGGCAACCATCAGCATTTCAGTTTGCCTCGCATACAAGCTCAAGTTTGTAAGTGCCGGATAACAACAGCTACATAACCAACTTGTACAAGCGCTACACCATATACTAATAAAAAGTGATACTACGACAGGTAATCGGTAAATATTAGATGTCAACATCAACTTTACAACCCAGTGACAATGCTAATGTGCAAGTGTTTTGTGAATTGTTCAAACCAGCATAAGCGAAATGAACAAAATGCATTTTATTGAATATGTTCACGACAGCCGTTACACCAACCAGTATTGGGAAAAAGAATGGAAATAACAGCCTTGGCGTCATCAGCGCCTCAGAGCAGCGGCCTATGTTATATAGCCGTGGAGAAAAGTTACGTCAAGTTTTATGTGAATCACTAGACAGCCAGGGAAGAGTTCCTGGTAAAGCGGTAAACTTATCGTCTAAGCCGCCGAGCAAACGAGTATTGCGGGCGCTCGACGTAACTCTATCGGTGCCTGTGGTCTGCACGACGGCGAACCAATGTTGGCGACGTAAACGAGTTGTGCTTTGCGAGCGCCTGACTTGGCTCTTACGCTGAGTGGATGTCAGGGCACAGCGTTTCGATATAAGATTAAAAAAAAATAACAGAGACGGTATGAAACTGAACTAGCCAAATAGAAAGAAAAATACTAAATTCAGATCCACGAAGTGAAATCTCAGCAAGCAGCGGAGGTGTCGTCGTTCTTTCGGTGTGTTTCTTTGTCTGGGTGTTTTGTTCTGTGTTTTGGAGTGCTCTCTGTGTTTTTCTGTCATTCATGGTGTTGTTGTTTCTGTTTAACTGTGGTTCTTACGTGTTTCGCTGTGGTGGACTTTGCTTCCTTCGCCGTTTCATTTGCACTCCTTGTCTAGAACCTCGGAGCAAGAACGTAGGCAGAAATTTATTTCGGAGGAGGTACCTCCTTGATTTGAAGTGGGGGCCGGGCACGCAAATGTGGTCAAGTGTCATTTTGGGCTCTGTATGCCATAGCAAACAAAATTTCGGGAGGGGGGGGCACAGGTTCGGTGCCCCCCCCCCCCCCGGCAGTGGCCTCGGAGTTGGCAGCTTCCGTACCTTGCCTCTCGAGCCCTGCGGAGATTATTGTCGTATTCAGGCGCGGTATGTGATTGGTCTGCTCCGTCTCCGAACAGCTCGTCATGTGACCTGCGTAGCGCACTTGCTGATGGCTTCCTCTGCTCTTATCTCCTGGTCACGTGACCTCGCTCGGCTCCTGCGCGACGCCGGACGGCAAAATGTCAACCTGGAACAGCTACGCGTTAGAAAGAGAGCTGTCAACACTACGCCACAAAAAACTCCTTTCGAATACCAGCGTTGTTCAGCAAAGATGGGGAAAATGCAAAAGAACATAAAATGCTAAGGATTGCTCAAGCATACTAAGAAACAGCAGCTGACTTCAAAGCGGGAATAGACAAGCACGTTCAAAAGATATCTAAAATCTTCGATACCATGCGACCCTGGTTCGTCGGAGCGTCTTACAAAACGCGGCAGAGGCGTAGCCCGGGGGGGGGGGGTGGGTTGGGGGGGGTTCAAACCCCCCCCCCCGAAATTTTTCAATTTTGCTTGCGTATACATACACGCACACATACAAACGCACGCACGAACATACATAAAGCACGGTTGAACCCCCCCCCCCCCGAAAAAAATTTCTGGCTACGCCCCTGAAACGCGGCGAATAAAGGGGTGCACGAGAAACAACGATTGCATGCCAGGTTCCTAATGTAGAAAACAAGAAACCACACCAGTCGTAGCTGTCATGGAAACTGGACCCGTAGAGCTTGGCTCTCGCATGTTGGTCACGCTAGGCGATATGTATATCAACAGGTATTTTCTTCTATATCCTCGCTTGCAGTCAAGAAAAGAAAGAAAAAGACAGAAACAAAAAAAGATTGAATGAAAGCGCTGATAGATATATTTCATTGCGCAATGTAGAGGCAAATATCGTTTAGAACAGAGCACGTCTTCACCGAAAAACCGGATGCCCAATCAGTAAGAAAAAAAAAACACTTTCAATTAGAGGATAGCTCTCGGCGGTTTAATAACGAAGCTGGCTGTCAATTATCTGGCACCAATTTCTCGTTCGCTTGCCTGTGAAAGTGGAGCAGCAATATTTTACTCAGCCAACTTGATTGTGCCTGATAACTCGCCTTACCTCGGAACGATATGAGCAAAGCAGGTCATTGGCTCATCAATAAGATCACGGTGCGCCTGTTGGCACTCAATCCGCACGTTCATTGGACGAACGAAAAGGTGTCAGGGTCCTTGCGGTGTGTTCGCTATGTGACCCGAATGGAGATCTGTAGTTTATATGGTACATCTGGCCGGCACAGTCTATATAGGAGGCCGAGTTCACGGTTCCCGCATATATGTGCGGAAAAACAAACCCTGACCGGAAAGACCTGTCGTTGCATTTTTTATATTTACTGCTCGATCGATATTCGTGCTGGTTCACCTAGGGAGAGCATCTCTGCAGCGTCGTCTCTGTTTCAAGCGTTGTATAAGCATGAAGCCCCAACACCATGTTTGCCGTGGTCTATGTAGGACGAGTTCAAGGCTGTGTGGGAAATAGAAATTCTATTTCTGGAACGCCATTGTATGTCATCTCACAGAGTTTGCACGAATGGGATTTGAAATCGTGCGCATAGAAAAAGAACATCAATCTGCAGCAGACGACGAGTTTTTTCACTTGGTTGACCGGAGAACACAGCTTTCAGCCTTGTCGTTTGCTTTTTTATTAATGCATGAAATTGCTTCGATGTACAGTGAGCATACTATATTCGGATGGTGTTTTTTCTAGTTGAGGATGGATTTTTTCTAGTTGTGTTTAGCTGCCTTTTCTTTTTGTAGGCCACAGTGCTGGAGATCAGATCATGCGCTCATATTTATTCCTACCCCGAAAGACCAAAGATTTGAATAATCCACCTACATCAGTTACAAGCATAACTAGCCCCGATAACCTAAAATATAACCTCAGTGTTTCATTTAAAATTAATGCAATTAGCAGTGTTCGGCAGAGCACCTATTACTGTGCCTAATTACATGGTTTTACTTTTTTTATGCATGGTTTTTTTGTCAACATGTCGCTTCAACATTGTCATACTAATTTTGTTCTTGTCTTACTATTTTTACCTTTATTCCTTATCATGTCAGCCACCTGTTCTTTCTGTTTGCGATATATTCCCTCTGCAGCTACCTCCGAAACATTTCCGGAAGAGTTACCTTTATTATTTTCATTAATGATTCACTTCAATGTCTTTTCCGATGGCCGTTTTCACTAAAACTTGTTCATTCTTACTAGTTTGTGTCTAAAATTTTATCTATAATCATGGTTGTATTATATGAATGACCTTATGCTCCTCCCTTCTTCAATGTACGGTTGTATCCTGAGAGTATAAATATTACATAATAAAAAAAAAACGTGAACCGCAAAGTTCTTCAGACAACGCGATGACCGCAAATGCTTACAGATAAAGTAATACATGCGGTGGGAAACTCACCGATGTCTGGCATATACGTTGGTATGGCGACTGCTACGTGCTTGAGCACACCATAAATGAAGGCGGCAGCCCAGTGCAAATGGAAAGTTAACGGCAAGATATATCGCTGGACATTCCAGTCACTAAGCAATAAATAGCGCAGTACTATTTCGAAGGTAATTGTTATTCGAGATTGCATTATATCTGACAATAGATAATGATAAAGATGAGCCGCACTCGGGGCCATGAGAGTCCCTGTTGTCACATATTGGATGAATTCCTTGCTCTTAATCTTCCAGGACGTGTGCGCGTGTTCGTAAGTGGCCGTTCGGGGGACTTTTCCTCGTGTGTAGCTATATGGTTTGAGATCGTGAGTGTGTGGTCATTTACACGAATGTACTCTACCGCAAAGGAGGCTTTCATTTAAACCACATCAAAAGAGCTAGAGCTAGAGCTAGAGTTAGAGCGTGGGCTTCCACCAATGATTGCGCTAAGCGACCATGTAGAGAGCCCTTTCATCGACGCCTACAAACAAGCGTAGTGGGTAGGTATGCTATGAGGGCCCCTTAGGTAAGTTGAATCGGCCGGTTATGCCCCAAAAACACTGCGCCTGCACCTACAGTCTATCGGTGGACCGTCAATCAAACAATCAATTATGAGAGAACGGTAGCTTGGGCTAGTTGGTGATATAGCATCGGCATGTTTGCACAGAGCAAATGGAACAAGAACATATGAAAACGACATATCTCAGGAGCTGCAATGAATGAATGCATGAACGAATGAAAGAAAGAATGAATGAATGAATGAATCAATCAATGAATCAATCAATCAATCAATTGATTGGTCGATCAATCATTCATGTTTAGAATAATGACTATTCATGGATACCGCAAAGAACCAAGATTATGAAGTAACTAACGAACGGCCATCGAGCTCTTAGGCTAAGGCAAGAAAACTTCATTGTAGTGCTTCGAAAGACATGTACTGTCGTATCGTGTTTACGTTCAGGCGCACGTGGCGGCACTGTCCGGCTTGGCGAGGAACGGAGCCCCCCTGGGGTTGATGTGTCCGGTTTTTTCTATTTTTCCATTTGTTATATCCTGACTTTGTCCTCTTTCATACTTTCTTTCCTTCTTCGTTAATAATGTAAAAAAGAAGCAGGTGCTTTTTCCTTTGTGTACTGACCATTTTTTATCCACTTCCGAGGACTTCAGCCCGCGGCTGTGGCCACGTGCTTACCCAAAGGGCCTTTGAGCAACATTGTTCAATTTCCGCACGTGTCCTCGCAGCAGATTAAAGGTAAGTTCAACACCAACAAAAAGTATGAAAGAAGTTATAATACCGGAGCTCCGGGTCTTTGTTCTACTTAGCCTTCCTCTACGGACCCACCTCAGCTCAAAGTGCAAGGAAAGTGCGAACAATTTCATTATCTAGCAGGTGATGGGAATGAAGTATCAACAATAATAAAGTTATTACATGACCAGGCCCGATTTGAGTTGTTTTTTCAATGAAAGGAGTAGACTGGTGAAGCACTGGCAAGGTATTTTCTGGCCAATTGTGTAATAAGAAAGTCTACTTTTTTCCAAATAGCTCTAGAAATTGTTTAGACACCGTTCTCTGCCACTGAGCGAAACTGTTCGAATCTAACAGCGCTACGTCCTTTGCGTTTCGCGTCGTGGCTTTTTTAAGGACAACTGTTTGTTCTTTCGAGTACCAGTGATTATAATTACACGCTATAATGGTGTCTATGCACGTGTAAGATTCCGTGTGCCGACATATATAAAAAAGCAATACGCGGTGTAAAATATATGAGGAAATTAGCAATACAATAATAAATTCGTGCTTCAGAGGATAACCTCGGTACAAAAATATCATCACATAAAAAATCGCAGGTATGTGACTTTGATGTGATGATAAAAACATCATCTGGTTCACCACAGTAGCGCGACACTCCTCCCGCTACTCACCACGGGAGCGTTACACCGCGCACACTTCAGGCATTTCTGTTGCCTCAGTGTTTCATCTTTCCAGCAATATTACGCACTGCTATGTTAGACTTTACTTCCACAGTAGAGATAGGTAGTCACTCATGTTAGAGCAACGTAAATGAATCGTGATCTACTTTTCAGTGCGCAGAAAATTTATGTTTTAGGTATCTCACTGTATGGGCAGTTTCTTCTTTGATTGGTCTTTCCGAACTCGAAAAGTCTCTCGCACATTTCAGCAAGACGAAACCTAGTATTCGTTTCAATAAAGAAAAAGGTAAAACGAGCACCCATCGACATGATAGATGTTACGCTGCATTCGAAAAAAGGCCGACACGTAGGGTTCGCCGCATTCTTTCTTCCAGTGAAATTACGATTGCATGAGCCGCAGCTACCGTGCAGCGGAAATGAAGCATATGAAGCAGACAGTAATATCACTACGTCTTCGTATGTAAAAAAAAAGCCGGCAGATTCCACGCACTGTGGGAATCGATGTAATGCGAAGCAGCCAGCGAAGTGCTGCATACATCGCCTTGTTTGTCTTTGAGCCAAATGAAATCATTCATGCCATGGCATGTAGTTCACCATATATGTCATGTTTGCCATGCACGCATGCATGCAAAGCCTAGGTATATGCCATGCCAATGAAACGTATATTCTGGCATATACAATACATGACCTATCAATATGTTCATCACGCACTCGAGTCATGCCATATCCAATTTTGGATATATATAGAGTTAACAAAACGGCCGGCAAGCGCACCATGACAGTGTCATGTAAATCATACCGTACATGACATGCATAACATGATTCGCATCTTCAGACCTGTCATTTATGTTCGCCATACAGATACATCGCGCAATACCAATTTTGGTGTATATCAAACGAGCGAAGTGGCTGCGAGTGCACCATGAGTGTGGCATCTAAATCATGCCATACATGCCATGCATATCATGGTTTTCATGTTACCACCTGTCACTCATGTTCGGCATACAGTCACATCGCGCAATACCAATTTTAGTGTGTCACGCTAGCGAAACGGCCGCGAATGCACCATGAGCGTGGCATGTAAATCATTACATACATGACATGGATATCATGGCTTTCATGTTAGCATCTGTTATTCATGTTCGCCATACAGTCGCGCCACGCAATACCAATTTTGGTGTATATCAATCTAGCGAAACGGCCACGAGTGCGCCATGAGCATGGCATGTAAATCATGTCGTACATGTCGTGCATGTCGCGACTTTCATGTTACCATCTCTCATTTACGTTCGTCATACATTCACGTCACGCAATACCAATATTGGTGTATATCAATCTAGCGAAACGGCCTCGAGTACGACATGAGCATGGCATGTAAATCATGTCGTACACGTCATGCATGTCATGACTTTTTGTTACCACCTCTCATTCACGTTCGTGATACAGTAGCGTCGCGCAATACCAATTTTAGTGTATATCAAGCAAGCGAAACGTTCGCGAATGCACCATGAGAGCGGCATGTAAATCATGTCATACATGACATGCATGTCATGGTTTTCATGTTACCACCTGTTACTCATGTTCTTCATACAGTCACGTCGCACAATACCAGTCTTGGCGTATATCACTTTAGCGAAACGGCCGAGAGTGCACCATGGACATGGTATGTAAACCCTGTCGTACACGACATGCATGTCATGATTTTCATGTTACCGCGTGTCAGTTTTTTCGTCATACAGAAATGTCTCGTCATACCAATTTTCATATATAGCCATTCTTTTGAACGGCCGCGAGCGCCCCGAGACCATGCCATGTAAATCATGCTGCACATGACATGCGTGCCATGATTTGCACGTTAGGCACCTGTCATTATGTTCCGCATGAACTTTTGTCACGCCATACTAATTTTGGTATATATGAAATTAACGGAACGGCCGCAAGAGCCCCAAGGCCGTGGAATGTAAATCATGCTGTTTATGACATGATATCATGATTTTCATGTTATGACCTATCATTTATGTTCGTAATAAGGTCATGTTATGTCACAGCAATTTTGGTATACATCGGATTAACGAAACGGCCAGGAGAGCACAAAGTCGTAGGCGGCTAGATAGATAGATAGACAGATACGCTCAAAGTCGCAGAAGTTCACAAAGAAATGCTTCGCATTTGAAAAAAGAACCCGCCTAGCAACTGATTTCCTTTTTTTTTGGTGATGCCGTTATTAGAAAGTCACGTGCACCAAATGGCAACATGAGCACAACGGTACAGTGCATTTAATGCCGTCGCTGTCAGTCATTTTGTGCAATACTTCGCTGAATAATTCAACGCTACGTGACATTGGCCCATCATATCAGTTGGCACCACAGCTTCCTCGGCCAGTCGCCTTCACTGCGTTAATTCAAGCGCATTTTTGTTCATTTATTTTATTCTTGCGAAAGGATGGTTCTCAGCTTACTTTGAAATATCAGGAATGAGGGAATAAAGTTCAAGCTGTCCGAAGCAAAAAACTTCAACAGCGAACTCTTCCCGTTAAGCACGCTTCTAGGAGCACGTACGAAGCACTTAAGTAAGAAGAACGATCGCCTTTCTTGCCACGTGGCACATTACACTGGAGCAATGCGAATGGTTGCAGCATCCACAAAAAGCTTTTCGATAATGCGGTAGAGCCTCCACTAAGGGGGCAT
This sequence comes from Rhipicephalus sanguineus, assembly GCF_013339695.2. Classification (NCBI taxonomy): domain Eukaryota; kingdom Metazoa; phylum Arthropoda; class Arachnida; order Ixodida; family Ixodidae; genus Rhipicephalus; species Rhipicephalus sanguineus. Next base: position 115,298,990 of record NC_051182.1, on the reverse strand, counting down.
CGAATTACACCTACAGCCATCCATCACAGTTGACCATGTTGTGACACTCCTATGTCCTGTAGACGCCCATGGAAGGAAAGTGCATCCATCAACCCAATAGGACGAGTTCAGCAGTTCAACAAACTAGGCCTAGCAAAAAGCACCAACGTCGTTTCGTTGCAGTGCAATCCTAATCTATAGAGTGCTTGAAGATCCGTATATTATAGAACGGAATTTAGTTTCATTTTTTTTTCTTAAACACCACGCTCAAGCTGCGACCAGCGAGAGCGGATCCTCTTTCATTTTACAATGTTAGGGTTGCGGTTCTATCAAACTGATTATTTTCTATTCTTTTCCCCAAGCTTGAGCTGTCGCCTGTCCGATAGATTTGTTTTACTTACGCCCCGATTTTCTCACGACTAGAAATATCCGGTGAGAGGCCGATCGCATCAGATGACTGCCACGTGCCTCAACCTAATCGGTCGTTCAAGCGGTAATAAAATATAACAATCAAAACAAAAGTAAATGGGCAAGAAAACAGCCTTTAAAAAGTGGCATTTCCCCGCCATTTTAGGGCGTTGTGAAACGGCACACCTCAAAAGGAAACCCATATGATGGACTGTACGAGCGATGGCACAGCTGAGCAACGATAGAAGTTATAAAAAACGACGTTGAAGCGAAGGAACTTTAAAGAAAGGAAGCGTTCAAATATAAAACAGTGGATTTACAGGAGCCGCTTCAGAAGCCTTGCTCGGACAGTGAGTTTTACACTAAAAGCCGTAACAGAAAGGCAACGATGAGGTCACTGAAGTGGTAAAACAAGTACTTTATCAAGTCTACAGATAACATTATGGGAGAAGAAAAAGCTAATACATGCATAGTATTCGATGCCCTTTGGCTCTCTCTTTACTGTTAGAGGGAGCCCGCGTCATGGTCACACGCAATATTTGCATAGAGCGTGTGCTCCTATTCATTTCTCCTCCAACCGTTGTTTTTGTACGTTGAGACAAGGCTATATATATATATATATATATATATATATATATATATATATATATATATATATATATATATATATATATATATATATATATATGGCTTTATTTGACGGCAATCAGCTACAGCACGCAATGGCGACAGTCAGCTGGTCAAAGCACGGACTCTCAGCGCGAGCGGCGTTCTTTCAGGAGGAGCCGAAGAGGACGATCCACGATATATATATTGGAATTATATACCGACTGCCATTCAGTCAGGATTTATCAAGTTGTTACCGCTGCAGTTGTTTATGGATGAAGGCTTCTTTAAGTCGCTATGCGGCAGACCAACAAACGGACTGTCCCAAGCAAGCCAACCTCAGGACTGTCCAACATGGTCACCACTGTATGCTTGAAACTTTTGTTCATTAACTTCCCCGTTTATTCGGTGTGTTGTGCACGACCCGTATTCTGCACTCTTGGGCAATCGCATAGCGTCCATCACACAGCTCCGTCGTTTCCTAGGTATGCTGTGTTATACGCCCCTCAAGTCGCAAGAGAAACCACCAGTGATATTTTCATCACATCAAGACTGTTTTTTTTTTTGTTCGTGCAGCGACCGACCAGAGCAGGTCACGGGGAAGTCACTCGATGCGATTCGTGAAGAACCGGATCCTTCCGGCCACAGCAAAGGCGAGGTGTGCGTTAAACTGATCGATTGGACGCGCTACAAGTTAAATAAGGTTAAGAAAAATTATAGCAGCTTGGCACCACTGGTTCCAAGACCGAAAATATAACACAGCTGGGTTAGCATTCCTTGTTTCTCTTCATTCTTTCTTTCTTTTCTTTGTCTTTCTCCCTGTTTCTTGCATCCGTTTTTTTTTTTTTCTATTTCTTTCTCTCTGCTCCTTACTTTCTGTTTTGTCTGTCTCTATTTCTTTCTCTTTCTCTATTTACTTCTCTTTTTGTATCTCTCTCTCTCTCGTCTTCGTTCTCTCTTCTTTGTTTCTCTCTCTCTTTGACCCTTTTGTGTATGTTTCTTTCCCTTTCTTTCTACCCTTTTCTGTTTCTTTCTATCTTTTTATGCCTTTAATCGCTTCAGTTTTCTCTATTTTTGCCTTTGTCTTTCTTGTATCGCTCTCTTTCATTCTCCCTCTTTTTCTGTTTTTCGTTCTCTTTCACTCTTTCTATACCTCTCTTTATTTTCTCTTTCACGTGCTCCACTTCGCAGAGAAGTATTTTCGTTTAACGCTCGTAGCTGCTGTACTGTGTAATGATGCTTGTCCACTTCCTGTGGCGCATACCTACCCGTGGACCTTTTTGCAAAAGCAGACAAACTACTGCGAGCTACAACAGTTTCGTTGTTAAAACTAAACACAAAAACAATGATGTGGAGTAGCCATTCATATATTGTCTATGGTCAGTGGTGCCCTTGCACTGGTGGCAGCTTCAGGGTGCCAATAAATAAAAAGAAGCTCTTTACAACCGTGAAAAGAAGCTTCATGCACTCGATAGTCTCGGGTTGCTATGAAACGAAAAGAAGTCGTTCAAATGGACGTGTTACACCGAGCCTTGTAGAGTGTATCGGTCAACTCATTTACAATTTTTACAGTTTCGTCGAGTGGTACGGATGACTGAAGAAGTAATGAAAGAACCATTCGAACAAATACATTTCCTTTATTCTCAACACGGCGAAAAGTCAAGACCACAAACACGTCGCTTGTCCAAATAAGTTGCTATGTTATAAGATGCTATGTTTGTTATTACCTGTATTTAATTTTTTCACCCGCTAGTTTATTTCAAAATACGCGAATAAAGAAACTGTGTAATGTTCTTCCAACCAGCCCTGGGGGTCTCCATAGGAAGGCTGGGCAGCATGCTTAAAAAAAAGTCAGCCAGCGATCACCGCGCTAGAATTTGTCATTTTTTATACCCTTTTACCGTGCCGAGACCGCACGTGCCAAAATCGAAGGTGTTTTTTTTGTTGTTGTTAAAGTCCAGCAGGTTATCACGTGGCCACGGACGCGGGTTACTAAGATATTAATCAACAAAATGAAAACAGAAATGTTCCACACTCCAAAACAAATACCAGACATTCGAAACCCTGGGGCGTTGGCAAATAAACGAGGAGATGCGCTCGAGCCGATCAGAACAATGAACAGTCTGAACACGCGACCGCTTCCAGAGCGCTTCAGTTCACCCGAACACCGACAGGAACGCCACGTGCGTCTCAACGTAAACACGATACGGCCTCTTTCTCATGAAAGGATTGAAGTGATGCGTTATAGCTGGGTCTGGATCATCCTCCGCGAGTTCTTTTGAAATGTGCGTTCGCGCGGGAGCAATAGCCTCGCTATATGCTTGCTGGTGCAAGCTTGCTTAGGGATCCTTCATGTGGACGCCTACGCATTGAGCTTGTGCTTGTGTTCACGGTTCCTCATGACATTTATTAGTGAAAGCCCCCACTCTGTCTCTTACGTACCAAAGAGCGGCGATTCAAAGAAATATTCTCGCGGAGTTTTTTTCTTTTTTCTTTCGACAGAATCTTTCATGCTTGAGCGCACTTGTACAAATAAAAAGTCACGTACTCACGCTTCCACTCGTGCTATGGGACGCACGAAAGAAAACTTACGCACAAGAGCAAACAAGCTGGGAGATGAAGAGCAAATAATGCGCCGAATGTCACGATAGGGGCTCTTTCATCATACCGGCATAGTTCGTCTGTTTAGATACCGGATATTAGGAAATATAAATATCTCAAACAACAACGAACTTCGAAGTAGTACTCGGTTGTCTGGTGCTCGAGAACTTCGAGGATTGCTTTCCTAATTTGGTCTCATTCCGTCCCGGAGCTCTACAATAATTACGGTATTTTGCATAACGTGTGGGCGGCGTACCCAGAAGCATGTGCCTCGAACTGGTGAAGATGCGCAGCGTATGCGTGGGGGCCAAAAGTCGACAGGCACGGCCATTGCGTTGTTCGGAACGAGGGGCTGTCTGAACAACCTTTAGATGTTAGTACGCAGTAGTAGCTGTAGTACTAGAAGCAGTTGCACCACTAGAAGATGTGTCCGTGAAAGGTCACTCGCGCATTGCTCCTGTTTGTCGATGAATCCATGGTATTTTATATTTGATTGAATAGAGCGACAGAAAAATTAATGTGCTTTCTAAAAGCATGGTCGCTTACCCTTATATGCATGAATTTTCATTGATTTAGCGGACGCCTTGAGAAAGTAAAGTTTGAAACGTCAATGAAATATTTGCTCAACAGAATTTCAGCAGCGACAAGCCGAGATTCAGAAATAAACCAGTACTAGAACAAAGCGTATTTTTTCTCATTTTTAGAGAATCTCATTTATTTCGGCAATAAAAACCAAATAATGATGTTATACGGGAAGTGATGCATGTCGCCCGCAAAAAGTTTAAATCTTCCCCATGTCGAAATCTGCGGGAAAACAGTAATCCTGTTTACAACTGAATGACGCACCCTATCCTCAAACTTTGACCTTCACTTTAACCTTCACCGCTGATGCCGACATTGTTTACGCACTCCGATGTAAGTATCACTGGCATAGAAAGAACGTTTTGTGGGCATTAAAGAGCCATGGCTGTCCATCGCTTGCATTTATATCTTACGAATGAGTGCTCTTTCCGGACTGCCTGACGTATGCGCAAGAACAGCAGTCGTTTGTCGGATCACTTGAGTAAAAGAGCAGGAAAATTCCTATGAAAGAAAGCATTTTTTTCTCGTATTTGTCAGCTATACGAATTCTATTGAAAAGCAAATTAGCAGACGCCATAAATTCGTTTGCTCGTTTCTATCCCTAGCATTCCTTGTTTCTAATCTTGCTCGTTCAAGTTATCCGCACTCTGTGTTTTCATCTCTCGCCTCCCTTCTTAAATTTATTATTCCTAGTATTGTTATTCAGTCGCTTACATACAAAAGCGTATTGTCACCGTTTGAAAGGGCGCTTTGGTAAAAAAAAAAAAAAAAAAACTTCTCGCTCAAGACGTAAAAGTCTCGACGTCTCGGCTTTCCGTCATAAAATTTTCAATCTGGAAAAGATCGCCACAAGGAGCCAGAAAATATAATAATCTAGTTTCGATAAAGTGAACCGAGCAATACGTCTTCGCTTGGCTAGCGGGTTAACGCCGATCAATTTCAGACCGTAACACCGCATTGCCAGTTAGCGTTAGAGGTGTGCATGGGCTCCGGGTAGTCCGAAAGCCCGAGCCCGGCCCGGCCCGCGGGTCGGGCTCGGGTAGGCCGACGTCATCTCATCTCGGGCCCTGGCCGGGCTCGGGCTACTTTGATTTTTATCGGGCGGGCCGGGCCAGGTGCAGAGCACGAATCAAGCTCAAACTATAGGCGTTGTACCGAATCCCAAGCTTGCTTTGCATGCCAAGAAATAATGCGAATTGCGGCTACCAGTGCGAGCAGCGAACCGAACTTGAGTTCGGCGGGGAATGCGTGCAGGGGCGCCGCAGTTCACTGAAGCCCGAATTATTAATCAGCTTGTTATTTTTAGACAACTTGCAACCTGTGTATATAGTGACTGTCAGGTGTCGTTTGCTTATGTTTCACTTTGACATGCTGAATAACATGCCACATTATCGGAAAACGAAATTTTGGCGCCGCAGCACACCTTCATAATGGCGAGCCGAAGTGGGCTGGGCCCGGGCTTTTTTTTGTGCGTTGGGCCGGGGCAGTCGGGCTCGCAGCCCTATGGTGTCGGGCTCGGGTGGGCCGTCGACGCAAACAGCGGGCCCGGGCCTGGCTCTGGCTCGGAAGTGCGGCCCGTGCATGGCTGTAGTTGGCGTATAGAAGCTGGGTGCCCTGGTTCCCGTCACCGTTATTTTTATATGTTGCAGTTCCAAATAGTCCAGTTATATTAAATTAAATATACTTCATGAATATTTACCACAGCATATTTTGGCTAGAATTCTGTGTGAAAAGCTGCATGAGAACAGGTCAACGAGACCCAGGAGACTATACATACATGACGAGATTTGGCCAGTAGGTAGACAGAGCTTTACAACGGATCAGAGGCAAAAGAGATGATGTTATTTACACGCATAGTAGAATGTCAACATGCAGTATTTAAAACATGTACTCGTACCTGAAGAACCGAAAAGACAACGCATTTGTATTAGCAAACAAACGATGAGCCAAGAAACTAACAAAGCAAACACCTTCAACATTGCCTAGTACGCTAGTTGCACTCAATGAAAGAAATGACAACGCCATCATTACAAGAACTGCAAAAGGATCAAAGGAAACAAGTGATATCGTCATTGAAGTGCTTATTGTGTGGCCGCGTTTGTGTCTCATAAGTGGAATTAATTGCAGTCATGTGCTACAATGACTGGCCACTAATCTACATCACTGATTCAATAACGAGCTTCCACTCGACACACACTGGTCTGCAGAACAGCTTGGACACTGGTATTCCGATCGCGGATACATTTTTACACACCGATAACACTATTTCACCAACGTCAACCTGATGCTTCCTCGTTAAAAAAAGGCCAACACTGAAGGAACATAATGCTTAAGTTCAAGAGAGATAAATCTGCCAAGACAAAATGCAAGCAAGTAAATGCAAGTGCTGCAGGCATTGCAACTGGGCATGCCTAAAATAGAAATGGTGTTGTGAGAGCTTCATATAAATTTGTGTTACCTTTCTGCTACAAGTCAGTCGTCCCTTTAACATTTGTTTGTGTTTATTACGCTCAACCCAGAACGTGAACACACAAGCACAGGTAAAGATAAACGAAAAAAAAAGACATTCGAGTATAAAGCACAAATTTTAGACAAACATAGGATGCGCGCTGCGCACCTAAACAGCTCTTCGTTCGGGGAAGCGAAATCAAAAACGGGATACCTTTCTTGTTTTGAGAACCGATAGAATAAAAGGGTCGCCTGCTACTGACTGATGTCCTTAATGGCTGCACAAAAGTCGGAAATCCCATACCTGCGCGATTGGTTGCGCTGACATTCGAGAACGGCACCGAAATAGGACTTCTATTCCGAACACGGCCTTGAACTGGTTCCTGATATACCCCGAAAGGAAGAAGTCCTGAGCCGCTATGCTCCCCTAACACTGCAAACACAGACTGGCGAAGCGGAAGGTTCTGTCGTGGAGCGAGCGAATGCGGCCCCCACGACCAAGCAAGAAAGGAACGAAAAATACGACGACATGGTTTTCCGGTCAGGGTTACTTGTCTGCTTAGACGGGGAATGGTGAGCGCCGCCTCTCATCCCGTGCGCAGCAAGGTTGTGAGCAATAAAGCTCCCACTGCAGGGAAGCAGGAGACAAGGGCCGTGACACCTTTTCCTAGCGCCCAATTAAGGTTTGCATGAGCGTCAGCAACCTCGCGATGTTGGTATTCATGAGCAAGAGATCCAATTTTTTCACTCTTGCGCAGAGGTATGATCATGTATAAGGCGTAAAAGCTGTTCTACTTTCAGCCTTAGCGGGTAAAGGAAGAGCCGGGGGCTAACTATAAGCAGTACAGGTTATTTTTTTTATTAAACCATTGGATGCGTAGCTCTTATTGAAAACTTTGTTCTGCAACTTGGCATACGAAGCAAATCAATACTTCCAGGGATATGCCGTTGAATGCCAGGACATATAGACATATATAGCGATTCAGTAGGATCGCTGTTTAAGCGAGTCGGCATATATTCATGTTGGAACAAGTATTATACCGACAGAAATGAATGAGGACACTGAAGGAGATACCAGCATGACAGGAGCCGACCTCCAACAATTTTACTTCACGAGAAGGAAGCGTGTCTACTGCACAATGCGATAAATACAATTTTAAGTGCGTACACATCACCATAATGAACAGGAATACACATGCGGGTAATAGTCAGAGAAAATAGAGTCTTGCCGAGAAAACGAAGCTCCCTATCTTGGACGGAGAAAGATAACGTAATAAAACAGGTATCACCCGTTCGCATTGTCGGGTACGCCCCTATCACTTCCATTTCCATTCTGTCTCTCGTTCTAGCATATCAACGTTGTGATGCCTGAGTTCCAAAACGAAGTCCACGTGGTTGCTGGCTCGCGAGGGCGCTCACTCAATCCGCCGGCTTCATTAGCTTTGCTTTCCCTTGGTCTTCTTTCTTTCTTTCTTTCTTTCTTTCTTTCTTTCTTTCTTTCTTTCTTTCTTTCTTTCTTTCTTTCTTTCTTTCTTTCTTTCTTTCTTTCTTTCTTTCTTCTTTCTTTTCTTTCTTTCTTTCTTTCTTCTTTCTTTCTTTCTTTCTTTCTTTCTTTCTTCTTTCTTTCTTTCTTTCTTTCTTTCTTTCTTTCTTTCTTTCATTCGTTCTTGCTTGTTTGCATTCACTATTGCTGAAGTGCAGACAACAAGGGATGGAGAAAGCATAAAATTAAGCATTGACCGCGGTTGCGTGACAGACAGACGATAAGACAAGATCCTGTATTTTAAGGAACAATTACCCTAAAGTGGAGTAACAGGGCCCAACAGGCGCGCACCAGGTAAGGAGCAACCTCGGAGGTATGCGTGTGGTGTGCGAACTTGAAAGTTAGGCTGCAAGAAGACGAAGCACGAAGAGATGCGTGCCATTTGCAAGCCGTGGTATAGGTTGCTTTGTAGGCTGCACCACCCTTGTTATCGGTTCAACGTTTTTCAGGATTCCAAGGCACATGCGCGGTTCCCCCAGCGGAAAAGTCGCGAAACGTTTTGGTATGGACTTAGCAAGCCTATCGATCTCCGAGGCCTTAATCCTGACGATCCTGTTTGTCCCGGATCACCACGCAAGGTACCCCCCGCTGAGGCAAAAACCAGTCAAAAAGACGCCGGACAAGGGGAAGAAGTGAGCCCCGCCACGGTGGTCTAGTGGTTATGGCGCTCGACTGCTGACCCGAAGGTCGCGGGATCGAATCCCGGCCGTGGCAGCTGCATTTTCGATGGAGGCGAAAATGTCTGAGGCCCGTGTGCTTAGATTTAGGTGCACGTTAAAGAACCCCAGGTGGTCAAAATTTCCGGAGCCCTCCACTACGGCGTCTCTCATAATCATATCGTGGTTTTGGGACGTTAAACCCCAGATATTATTAGGGGAAGAAGTGACACACACATCACAGTTGCTAGTCCAGTCCTTGTGTGTGTCACTTCTTCCCCTTGTCCGGCGTCTTTTTGACTGGTTTTTGCCTCAGCGTCATGTACCAACTGACCCAGACTTCGACCTTATTGAAGGTACCCCCCGTCTGCCGAAACGGAGCACATGAACATGAAATAGACTTATTCCGCCTTCATTGTGTGCTCCCATCTGCCAATGTAATCGTCACCCATTCGCCTCCTTGTGATCTCCAGTTACTCGCACGAATGTTGAGAGAAACGTGGTCACGTGGTGCCGTTCTTGAATCGTCACTAGAGCGTATTCAATGTTGCGTGCTTCGCTGTCCACCTCTGTTAGTCCATGTGCGGTGTTGTTTTTGTTGTTTTAGTGTGAAAGCATTTCTATGCCGACTCAAAGATAAATATATGTGTCTTCTATGACGTAATAAGAATCGCTTTAAACAAAAATGAAGAAAATATTCACCGATGATTAAGATGCTGCCTAATGCGAAGTCTGAGAGCAGCTGTGTGTTGTGGCAAGGCGAACTGTTTTTGAAGTTTTGGCTTCCCTCAAGGTTTCGAGTTCGCCATAAATCATAATTTTTGTAAAGCAGTACAGCACCCACTACGCCATTATTCGCCATTATTCGTCTTTCTGCGGATAAGCGAGGTAACCGCTAGACATCTGTAAGGTATCATGTGCACTTTGTTAATACGGCATGTGGCTGATGACATTGAACAATTATGGCTTAGCACTTTGCAGTGGGTGGGAAGCATTAAACCACATGCTCGTTGCGTAATTAGCACTGTGTGATGACTGGTTGTTATTTTACTCTTCTGCCACGCTATATTACTTAGGCTAACGCAATTCCTTTCCCGACATGACGCCTGTTTAGGGTCTTTTTGCAAATGAGTTTCAAGCAGGTATTTCACAAAATTTATCTGGATACTTACACTAGCAGCTCGTGACCCCGTTGCGGGGAGGTAGCTAATTTAGAGCATGTACTCTGACGATGCCCATCGTTACTAGGCAGCAATCACGCCAACCAAGCGCCAAGTGGTGCTCCACGATCAGAAGTCCCAACAATGGGTGTCAGCTTTGGGCCGTCCAGGAAGACCACGATGCCGCGGTCAGGCTTAGCCTTCTTGTCCCAATGTGGGAGTAGCCCACACCGCACTGGTCGTGTCTCTCAAGACTACTAAGTTTCGCCAACCAACCAGCAGTGGCTCTGTTCTAGAATACGCGACTGCCACGCAGAAGGCCCGGGTTCAAATCCCATTCGATCATGGGTATGTTTCTTTCTCATTTTATTTTAACACGAAAGTGTTTTATGCCGGGGTCCACCTACATTTTCATGACGTATTTCCGTGACTGAAATACGTCAGCAAAATGAACGCCATCAAATGGCAAAGAAAAAAACTGTGAGCAAACGTTCCGTCGACAGGAGCCGAACCCATGACATCTCGGCCCGCGACGATGGCTGGTGGGCGTTTAGCCCACTGAGCTACCGCCAAACACATTACGGAGGCTACATGAACGCGCCTTTACCTTTTACACTTTCCTCTCGCAATGCTTTTGCAGGGATGGATGGATGGATGCTACGAGCGTCCCCTTTATAACGGGGTGGTGACATGTGTGCGACCAGGCTCGAAAAACAAAATTGGCCGGGTATCTGCATGCTTCGCTGCAAATGTTCTCTAAAGACGATAGAAGAGGCGCTGCGTGAGATATGGACGCCATCTGGCAATACGTCGGGAAACATGAGTGCTGTGTTGCGGACTGGTAGTCCCGGTGCAGTAACAGGCGAAGACCGGCGGTGACCAACGCGACCGGCGGGGACGCCAGCCAGCCCGAACACGCGGGTTGGCGCGAAGCGCCGAAGCAGAAGAAACGTCCGCACTCAAGGAGTACTCTCCACACACTCTTTTATTTACACGTCGCCTAGGTAAAACTTTCTTTCTTTCTTTCTTTCTTTCTTTCTTTCTTTCTTTCTTTCTTTCTTTCTTTCTTTCTTTCTTTCTTTCTTTCTTTCTTTCTTTCTTTCTTTCTTTCTTTCTTTCTTTCTTTCTTTCTTTTTCTTTCGTATTGCGCATATTCTCCCTGCCAACTGCTTCCTTTGTCCGTGCCGGGAAATGGACTTCACGTGCTTCGCAGCGCAACACTTCAGTTGCCACAGGCAACAACGCACTTGTCTACTGAGCGATCAAATATGGAAACGTGAAATGGCAAGTCACCTAGAGAACAGATCAGATTACCGTATCAGAAACGGATGATCGCTGAGATGCCCACAATTGAGAGCGCATCAGTTACTGGAAAACGTGATACAAATACGCGCTCGACCGGCGCACATTGAGCGCTGCATTGCTTTGCGCTCGCGGACGCCGTGTCGCTTGCGTGACACCTACAACTGCACCGGCACTTCTGAGACAATACAAGCGCGACTTGAAAATTTTCTGATGGTGCACGGTTTCCAACCGATGGCGCAGCACTCGCAAGGCGACTATTCGGACCACTCGGCTAATCGATTGAACAGTGCGAGTATGCATGAATTATATGAATGCGTTCTACCCGTGGTGCAACAGAAATGTATGCACGCTTTCTGTGAATACTTCGTTAAGCTTCGTGGCAGTGGACTTACAATATCTCAGCAGAATGTGATGTAGAGCCTGTAGGGACGATCGTACGCGTGAGAAAAATTTATGTTTTGCGAAACTTTGAGGCGAAACTAGTGTTTGAGTGACCATGTGACGTTCAATCTGAGGCGGCCGTTCGTGAGCCTAACACACGGGGGACGAAACACCAAAGAATCTATGTTAATGCCGCCCGACAGCAGCGTGCATGTGACGACCACAACCTCCAACGCAACTCTTGATTTGCGCATCACTTAGAAAGCATCGAGAAGAAATTACGCATGTGGTATTTTTACATTGTTCAAGCATTTCTGACGACTCAATGTCAAAATCATGTGCCTGTGCCTGTGTCACGCAAGATTAATCTCTTTAAAGAAGTAAATGTATCTAATTAAAGATAGTTAGGAAGCGTCCGCAATGCTTGACATAGGCGTCTGGTAGTGACCCTCACTCTTCCGCGTCGGTTAGCCCTGGTGCATTCCTTAATAACCAAGGAGACATCGGCGGTGTCATGCGTTCGACGCCAGTGAGCCCATTACGACTCTTCCAGTTGTCTGTACCACGACACACCCAGAAGACCAACAGCTGATGTAAGAAGGTGAATCGACGATGCCGATAACTAGGAGCAGTGCTGGCATGGACGTCCTTTCCACTGGTACAGTAAACGAGAAGTAGATAACTGGGATTCCTGCGTGGCAGCGGCAACGCGGAAGGTGAAGCCACAGACGCTAAATTGATCTCGACGGACGCGACACCTGGTGGGTTGCATTGGTAGAGGGGGAGACGCGCCTGAAAGAACAAAGAGAGCTTAGACTGCTGCGAACCACGTGTCGCGACCATCGAGGTCAATGCAGCCTCTCTGACTAACGCATGTGCCCGACGAAACATCGGAGTTGTCACGCCTTTGACGACAGTGAGCCCACTACCCCTATTCTAGCTCAATGAGCCGCGGTACAATCAGAAGAGCAATTCGTGACGCAAGCAGGGGCGCACTTTTATATCGTTGAGGGGAGGAGAAAGGGTGAGGCATGCGACACCCTGCGAGCAAAGCAGCAAGTGCAAGTGAGAGAGGATGCGGCGAGAAATATATCACGTCAACACGCCAGATTCTCGCGGTCTCTTAGCGTACTGAAAGTTATGACATACCTTGATATCCACATATCATATAAAACTTATTGCTTAAGTCAATCCCTTAACTTGTGCATATGTTTTATTCATTCATGTGCCCTGGTGCATTTCTTTGGTGAATTTTCTTTGTGTGCCCTGAC